>NC_092335.1:72119285-72428571 GCF_046630445.1 Rutidosis leptorrhynchoides
CAACAAATCGGAGACCTGCACTTTCTACCATAAAGTGCTTCAAACGGCGCCATCTCAATGCTTGAATGGTAGCTGTTGTTGTAGGAAAATTCTGCTAACGGTAGATGTCGATCCCAACTGTTTCCGAAATCAATAACACATGCTCGTAGCATGTCTTCAAGCGTTTGTATCGTCCTTTCGCTCTGCCCATCAGTTTGTGGATGATAGGCAGTACTCATGTCTAGACGAGTTCCTAATGCTTGCTGTAATGTCTGCCAGAATCTTGAAATAAATCTACCATCCCTATCAGAGATAATAGAGATTGGTATTCCATGTCTGGAGATGACTTCCTTCAAATACAGTCGTGCTAACTTTTCCATCTTGTCATCTTCTCTTATTGGCAGGAAGTGTGCTGATTTGGTGAGACGATCAACTATTACCCAAATAGTATCAAAACCACTTGCAGTCCTTGGCAATTTAGTGATGAAATCCATGGTAATGTTTTCCCATTTCCATTCCGGGATTTCGGGTTGTTGAAGTAGACCTGATGGTTTCTGATGCTCAGCTTTGACCTTAGAACACGTCAAACATTCTCCTACGTATTTAGCAACATCGGCTTTCATACCCGGCCACCAAAAATGTTTCTTGAGATCCTTGTACATCTTCCCCGTTCCAGGATGTATTGAGTATCTGGTGTTATGAGCTTCTCTAAGTACCATTTCTCTCATATCTCCAAATTTTGGTACCCAAATCCTTTCAGCCCTATACCGGGTTCCGTCTTCCCGAATATTAAGATGCTTCTCCGATCCTTTGGGTATTTCATCCTTTAAATTTCCCTCTTTTAAAACTCCTTGTTGCGCCTCCTTTATTTGAGTAGTAAGGTTATTATGAATCATTATATTCATAGATTTTACTCGAATGGGTTCTCTGTCCTTCCTGCTCAAGGCATCGGCTACCACATTTGCCTTCCCCGGGTGGTAACGAATCTCAAAGTCGTAATCATTCAATAATTCAATCCACCTACGCTGCCTCATATTCAGTTGTTTCTGATTAAATATGTGTTGAAGACTTTTGTGGTCGGTATATATAATACTTTTGACCCCATATAAGTAGTGCCTCCAAGTCTTTAATGCAAAAACAACCGCGCCTAATTCCAAATCATGCATCGTATAATTTTGCTCGTGAATCTTCAATTGTCTAGAGGCATAAGCAATCACCTTCGTTCGTTGCATTAATACACAACCGAGACCTTGCTTTGATGCGTCACAATAAATCACAAAATCATCATTCCCTTCAGGCAATGACAATATAGGTGCCGTAGTTAGCTTTTTCTTCAATAACTAAAACGCTTTCTCTTGTTCATCCTTCCATTCAAATTTCTTCCATTTATGCGTTAATGCAGTCAAGGGTTTTGCTATTCTGGAAAAGTCTTGGATGAACCTTCTGTAGTAACCAGCTAGTCCTAAAAACTGGCGTATGTGTTTCGGAGTTTTCGGGGTTTCCCACTTTTCAACAGTTTCTATCTTTGCCGGATCCACCTTAATACCTTCTTTATTCACTATGTGACCGAGGAATTGAACTTCTTCCAACCAAAATGCACACTTTGAAAACTTAGCGTACAATTCTTCCTTCCTCAATACTTCTAACACCTTTCTCAAATGTTCACCGTGTTCTTGGTCATTCTTTGAGTAAATAAGTATGTCATCAATGAAAACAATGACAAACTTGTCAAGGTATGGTCCACACACTCGGTTCATAAGGTCCATGAACACAGCTGGTGCATTAGTTAAACCAAACGGCATGACCATAAACTCGTAATGACCATAACGTGTTCTGAAAGCAGTCTTTGGAATATCATCTTCTTTCACCCGCATTTGATGATACCCGGAACGTAAGTCAATCTTTGAATAAACAGACGAGCCTTGTAGTTGATCAAATAAGTCGTCAATTCTCGGTAGTGGGTAGCGGTTCTTGATGGTAAGTTTGTTCAACTCTCGGTAGTCGATACATAACCTGAATGTACCATCTTTCTTCTTGACAAACAAAACAGGAGCTCCCCACGGTGATGTGCTTGGTCGAATGAAACCACGCTCTAAAAGTTCTTGTAATTGGCTTTGCAGTTCTTTCATCTCACTGGGTGCGAGTCTGTAAGGAGCACGAGCTATTGGTGCAGCTCCTGGTACAAGATCTATTTGAAATTCAACGGATCGATGTGGGGGTAATCCCGGTAATTCTTTCGGAAATACATCGGGAAATTCTTTTGCAATGGGAACATCATTGATGCTCTTTTCTTCAGTTTGTACTTTCTCGACGTGTGCTAGAACAGCATAGCAACCTTTTCTTATTAGTTTTTGTGCCTTCAAATTACTAATAAGATGTAGCTTCGTGTTGCCCTTTTCTCCGTACACCATTAAGGGTTTTCCTTTTTCTCGTATAATGCGAATTGCATTTTTGTAACAGACGATCTCTGCTTTCACTTCTTTCGACCAGTCCATACCGATTATCACATCAAAACTCCCTAACTCTACTGGTATCAAATAAATCTTAAATGTTTCGCTAACCAGTTTAATTTCTCGATTCCGACATATATTATCTGCTGAAATTAATTTACCATTTGCTAATTCGAGTAAAAATTTACTATCCAAAGGTGTCAATGGACAACTTAATTTAGCACAAAAATCTCTACTCATATAGCTTCTATCCGCACCCGAATCAAATAAAACGTAAGCAGATTTATTGTCAATAAGAAACGTACCCGTAACAAGCTCCGGGTCTTCCTGTGCCTCTGCCGCATTAATATTGAAAACTCTTCCGCGGCCTTGTCCATTCGTGTTCTCCTGGTTCGGGCAATTCTAATAATGTGGCCCGGTTTTCCACATTTATAACAAACTACATTGGCATAACTTGCTCCGACACTACTTGCTCTGCCATTACTCATTCCGACACCATTTGTTCCTTTCATTCTATTAACCCCTGGTCCGTAGACCTCACACTTCGCCGCGCTATGACCATTTCTTTTACACTTATTGCAAAATTTGGTGCAGAACCCCGAGTGATACTTTTCACACCTTTGGCATAGCTGCTTCTGATTGTTGTTGTTGTTGCGGTTATTATTGTTGTTGGGATGATTGTTGTAGTTGCTGTTATTGTTGTTGTTGTTGTTGTTGTTGTTGTTGGGCCATTTGTTGTAGTTGCGATTGATGTTGCGATTGTTGGGATAATTGTTGCGATTATTGTTGTAATTGCTGTTGTTGTTGTATTGGTGATTCTTATCACCGTTTTCCTCCCACTTTCTTTTAACTTGCTTCACATTGGCCTCTTCAGCAGTCTGTTCTTTAATTCTTTCTTCAATCTGGTTCACTAGTTTGTGAGCCATTCTACATGCCTGTTGTATGGAGGCGGGCTCGTGTGAACTTATATCTTCTTGGATTCTTTCCGGTAATCCTTTCACAAACGCGTCGATCTTCTCTTCCTCATCTTCGAATGCTCCCGGACACAATAGGCACAATTCTGTGAATCGTCTTTCGTACATGGTAATATCAAATCCTTGGGTTCGTAACCCTCTAAGTTCTGTCTTGAGCTTATTGACCTCGTTTCTGGGACGGTACTTCTCGTTCATCAAGTGCTTGAATGCTGACCACGGTAGTGCGTACGCATCATCTTGTCCCACTTGCTCTAGATAGGTATTCCACCATGTTAACGCAGAACCTGTGAAGGTATGCGTAGCGTACTTCACTTTGTCCTCTTCAGTACACTTACTTATGGCAAACACCGATTCGACCTTCTCGGTCCACCGTTTCAATCCGATCGGTCCTTCGGTTCCATCAAATTCCAAAGGTTTGCAGGCAGTGAATTCTTTGTAGGTGCATCCTACACGATTTCCTGTACTGCCAGATCCAAGGTTATTGTTGGTATGTAGCGCAGCCTGTACCGCGGCTATGTTTGAAGCTAGAAAAGTACGGAATTCCTCTTCATTCATATTCACGGTGTGTCGAGTAGTCGGTGCCATTTCCTTCAAAATAGTCAAATGGAACAAGTTAATCATACAGAATATTAAGAGTAGTTAATAGTATTTCGTAGCATAATATGAACTCATTTATAAAAGCTTTTTCTTCATATTAGCATTTTATAAGTTTAAATTCGGGTAGTACCTACCCGTTAAGTTCATACTTAGTAGCTAATATACAATTCAACTACTACAATTCTATATGAAAAACTGATTGTAATAATATTTCACGTTCAAACTTTTATACAATATTTTACAAACTTACAATACCGCTTATTTTACATAAAGCATGAAATATAGCACACAATAACTTTGATACAAGATAGTTGTGAAGATAATTCTAGCTAGTACACAAGTCGTTCAGCAAAGGCAATAAAGACACGTAATTCATACGTCCAGAAACAAGTCATGCATTCTGGTTTTACTAGGACTACTTCCCATCCTTGGTCTTGTGGAACATAACCGTTATGGCCATTGATAAGACAGCGTGTTGTAACGTCGTCAAAGGGACGAGGGTTACGTAATGACCAACAGTCTCATAATAACCTAAAAACCTCATTTCTTATCCCAATTACCGACTCCGTTACTTGTGGGAACGTTTTGTTTAATAGTTGTAGCCCGATGTTCTTGTTCTCACTTTGGTGAGAAGCGAACATTACTAACCCGTAAGCATAACATGCTTCTTTATGTTGCATGTTAGCCGCTTTTTCTAAATCACGAAGTCCTATATTCGGATATACTGAGTCAAAATAATTTCTTAACCCGTTGCGTAAAATAGCAATTGGATTCCCCGCAATATATGCGTCAAAGTAAACACATCGTAACTTATGGATTTCCCAATGTGATATCCCCTATCTTCCGAACGAAAGCCTTTTATAAACCAAGGCATTCTTGGAATGTTCTTCGAATGTCTTACAAACTGATCTCGCCTTAAATAGTTGTGCCGAGGAATTCTGACCGACTCTAGACAAGATTTCATCAATCATGTCTCCGGGTAGGTCTCTTAAAATATTGGGTTGTCTATCCATTTTGTGTTTTTATACTGTAAAATAGACAAGAGTTAGATTCATAAAAAAATACTTATTAATACAAGCAATTTTTACATATATCATAAAGCATAAGCACACTATATTACATATATTACACCACACGAATATAACTATCTTATTCCGACTCGCTCGTTTCTTCTTGTTCGGTTTTGGTTCGTTTTGCCAATTTTCTAGGGATATATGATGTTCCCCTAATACGAGCCGTCGTTGTCCACATTGGTTTAGAAAAACCTGGTGGTTTAGAGGTTCCCGGGTCATTGTTACAACTTAAGGACTTCGGGGGTTGACGATACATATAAAGTTCATCGGGGTTGGAATTAGATTTCTCTATTTTTATGCCCTTTCCCTTATTATTTTCTTTTGCCTTTTTAAATTCAGTTGGGGTAATTTCTATAACATCATCGGAATTCTCGTCGGAATCCGATTCATCGGAGAATTGGTAATCCTCCCAATATTTTGCTTCCTTGGTGGAAACACCATTGACCATAATTAACCTTGGTCGGTTGGTTGAGGATTCTCTTTTACTTAACCGTTTTATTATTTCCCCCACCGGTTCTATTTCTTCTTCCGGTTCCGATTCTTCTTCCGGTTCTGATTCTTCTTCCGGTTCCGACTCTTCTTCCGGTTCCTCTTCGGGAACTTGTGAATCAGTCAACGAATCATTCCAATTTACATTTGACTCTTCATTATTATTAGGTGAGTCAATGGGACTTGTTCTAGAGATAGACATCTATCACATAATATCAAACACGTTAAGAGATTAATATATCACATAATATTCATATGTTAAAAATATATAGTTTCCAACAAAAATGTTAAGCAATCATTTTTAAAGAAAACACGGTCGAAGTCCAGACTCACTAATGCATCCTAACAAACTCGATAAGACACACTAATGCAAATTTTCTGGTTCTCTAAGACCAACGCTCGGATACCAACTGAAATGTCCCGTTCTTATTGATTAAAAACGTTCCATATTAATTGATTTCGTTGCGAGGTTTTGACCTCTATATGAGACGTTTTTCAAAGACTGCATTCATTTTTAAAACAAACCATAACCTTTATTTCATAAATAAAGGTTTAAAAAGCTTTATGTAGATTATCAAATAATGATAATCTAAAATATCCTTTTTACACACGACCATTACATAATGGTTTACAATACAAATATGTTACATCGAAATCAGTTTCTTGAATGCAGTTTTTACACAATATCATACAAACATGGACTCCAAATCTTGTCCTTATTTTAGTATGCAACAGCGGAAGCTCTTAGTAATCACCTGAGAATAAACATGCTTTAAACGTCAACAAAAATGTTGGTGAGTTATAGGTTTAACCTATATATATCAAATCGTAATAATAGACCACAAGATTTCATATTTCAATACACATCCCATACATAGAGATAAAAATCATTCATATGGTGAACACCTGGTAACCGACAATAACAAGATGCATATATAAGAATATCCCCATCATTCCGGGACACCCTTCGGATATGATATAAATTTCGAAGTACTAAAGCATCCGGTACTTTGGATGGGGTTTGTTAGGCCCAATAGATCTATCTTTAGGATTCGCGTCAATTAGGGTGTCTGTTCCCTAATTCTTAGATTACCAGACTTAATAAAAAGGGCATATTCGATTTCGATAATTCAACCATAGAATGTAGTTTCACGTACTTGTGTCTATTTTGTAAATCATTTATAAAACCTGCATGTATTCTCATCCCAAAAATATTAGATTTTAAAAGTGGGACTATAACTCACTTTCACAGATTTTTACTTCGTCGGGAAGTAAGACTTGGCCACTGGTTGATTCACGTTTTAATATATTTTGATGTTTTAAGTTTATTAAGTCAGCTGTCCTCGTTAGTAACCTACAACTAGTTGTCCACAGTTAGATGTACAGAAATAAATCGATAAATATTATCTTGAATCAATCCACGACCCAGTGTATACGTATCTCAGTATTGATCACAACTCAAACTATATATATTTTGGAATCAACCTCAACCCTGTATAGCTAACTCCAACATTCACATATAGAGTGTCTATGGTTGTTCCGAAATATATATAGATGTGTCGACATGATAGGTCGAAACATTGTATACGTGTCTATGGTATCTCAAGATTACATAATATACAATACAAGTTGATTAAGTTATGGTTGTAATAGATTTGTTACCAATTTTCACGTAGCTAAAATGAGAAAAATTATCCAATCTTGTTTTACCCATAACTTCTTTATTTTAAATCCGTTTTGAGTGAATCAAATTGCTATGGTTTCATATTGAACTCTATTTTATGAATCTAAACAGAAAAGGTATAGGTTTATAGTCGGAAAAATAAGTTACAAGTCGTTTTTGTAAAGGTAGTCATTTCAGTCGAAAGAACGACGTCTAGATGACCATTTTAGAAAACATACTTCCACTTTGAGTTTAACCATAATTTTTGGATATAGTTTCATGTTCATAATAAAAATTATTTTCTCAGAATAACAACTTTTAAATCAAAGTTTATCATAGTTTTTAATTAACTAACCCAAAACAGCCCGCGGTGTTACTACGACGGCGTAAATCCGATTTTACGGTGTTTTTCGTGTTTCCAGGTTTTAAATCATTAAGTTAGCATATCATATAGATATTGAACATGTATTTAGTTGATTTTAAAAGTCAAGTTAGAAGGATTAACTTTTGTTTGCGAACAAGTTTAGAATTAACTAAACTATGTTCTAGTGATTACAAGTTTAAACCTTCGAATAAGATAGATTTATATGTATGAATCGAATGATGTTATGAACATCATTACTACCTTAAGTTCCTTGGATAAACCTACTGGAAAATAGAAAAATGGATCTAGCTTCAACGGATCCTTGGATGGCTTGAAGTTCTTGAAGCAGAATCATGACACGAAAACAAGTTCAAGTAAGATCATCACTTGAAATAAGATTGTTATAGTTATAGAAATTGAACCAAAGTTTGAATATGATTATTACCTTGTATTAGAATGATAACCTACTGTAAGAAACAAAGATTTCTTGAGGTTGGATGATCACCTTACAAGATTGGAAGTGAGCTAGCAAACTTGAAAGTATTCTTGATTTTATGTAACTAGAACTTGTAGAATATATGAAGAACACTTAGAACTTGAAGATAGAACTTGAGAGAGATCAATTAGATGAAGAAAATTGAAGAATGAAAGTGTTTGTAGGTGTTTTTGGTCGTTGGTGTATGGATTAGATATAAAGGATATGTAATTTTGTTTTCATGTAAATAAGTCATGAATGATTACTTATATTTTTGTAATTTTATGAGATATTTCATGCTAGTTGCCAAATGATGGTTCCCACATGTGTTAGGTGACTCACATGGGCTGCTAAGAGCTGACCATTGGAGTGTATATACCAATAGTACATACATCTAAAAGCTGTGTATTGTACGAGTACGAATACGGGTGCATACGAGTAGAATTGTTGATGAAACTGAACGAGGATGTATTTGTAAGCATTTTTGTTAAGTAGAAGTATTTTGATAAGTGTCTTGAAGTGTTTCAAAAGTGTATGAATACATATTAAAACACTACATGTATATACATTTTAACTGAGTCGTTAAGTCATCGTTAGTCGTTACATGTAAATGTTGTTTTGAAACCTTTAGGTTAACGATCTTGTTGAATGTTGTTAACCCATTGTTTATTATAACAAATGAGATGTTAAATTATTATATTATCATGATATTATGATATATAATATATCTTAGTATGATGTATATACAGTTAAATGTCGTTACAACGATAATCGTTACATATATGTCTCGTTTCGAAATCATTAAGTTAGTAGTCTTATTTTTACATATGTATTTCATTGTTAATACACTTAATAATATATTTACTTATCATTTAACATAATTAACCAAGTGTATCAATATCTTAATATGATTCATATGTACCTAGTAAGACGTTGTTATAACGATAATCGTTATATATATCGTTTTCGAGTTTCTTAAATTAATAGTCTCATTTTTATGTATATAACTCATTGTTAAAATACCTAATGAGATACATACTTATAATAAAAACATGTTAACTATATATATACCCATATATATGTCATCGTATAGTTTTTACAAGTTTTAACGTTCGTGAATCACCGGTCAACTTGGGTGGTCAATTGTCTACATGAAACATATTTCAATTAATCAAGTCTCAACAAGTTTGATTGCTTAACATGTTGGAAACATTTAATCATGTAAATATCAATCTCAATTAATATATATAAACATGGAAAAGTTCGGGTCACTACAATAGGCAGTACTCATGTCTAGACGAGTTCCTAATGCTTGCTGTAATGTCTGCCAGAATCTTGAAATAAATCTGCCATCCCTATCAGAGATAATAGAGATTGGTATTCCATGTCTGGAGATGACTTCCTTCAAATACAGTCATGCTAACTTCTCCATCTTGTTATCTTCTCTTATTGGCAGGAAGTGTGCTGATTTGGTGAGACGATCAACTATTTCCCAAATAGTATCAAAACCACTTGCAGTCCTTGGCAATTTAGTGATGAAATCCATGGTAATGTTTTCCCATTTCCATTCCGGGATTTCGGGTTGTTGAAGTAGACCTGATGGTTTCTGATGCTCAGCTTTGACCTTAGAACACGTCAAACATTCTCTTACGTATTTAGCAACATCGGCTTTCATACCCGGCCACCAAAAATGTTTCTTGAGATCCTTGTACATCTTCCCCGTTCCAGGATGTATTGAGTATCTGGTTTTATGAGCTTCTCTAAGTACCATTTCTCTCATATCTCCAAATTTTGGTACCCAAATCCTTTCAGCCCTATACCGGGTTCCGTCTTCCCGAATATTAAGATGCTTCTCCGATCCTTTAGGTATTTCATCCTTTAAATTTCCCTCTTTTAAAACTCCTTGTTGCGCCTCCTTTATTTGAGTAGTAAGGTTATTATGAATCATTATATTCATAGATTTTACTCGAATGGGTTCTCTGTCCTTCCTGCTCAAGGCATCGGCTACCACATTTGCCTTCCCCGGGTGGTAACGAATCTCAAAGTCGTAATCATTCAATAATTCAATCCACCTACGCTGCCTCATATTCAGTTGTTTCTGATTAAATATGTGTTGAAGACTTTTGTGGTCGGTATATATAATACTTTTAACCCCATATAAGTAGTGCCTCCAAGTCTTTAATGCAAAAACAACTGACCCTAATTCCAAATCATGCGTCGTATAATTTTGTTCGTGAATCTTCAATTGTCTAGACGCATAAGCAATCACCTTCGTTCGTTGCATTAATACACAACCGAGACCTTGCTTTGATGCGTCACAATAAATCACAAAATCATCATTCCCTTCAGGCAATGACAATATAGGTGCCATAGTTAGTTTTTTCTTCAATAACTGAAACGCTTTCTCTTGTTCATCATTCCATTCAAATTTCTTCCCTTTATGCGTTAATGCAGTCAAGGGTTTTGCTATTCTGGAAAAGTCTTGGATGAACCTTCTGTAGTAACCAGCTAGTCCTAAAAACTGGCGTATGTGTTTCGGAGTTTTCGGGGTTTCCCACTTTTCAACAGTTTCTATCTTTGCCGGATCCACCTTAATACCTTCTTTGTTCACTATGTGACCGAGGAATTGAACTTCTTCCAACCAAAATGCACACTTTGAAAACTTAGCGTACAATTCTTCCTTCCTCAATACTTCTAACACCTTTCTCAAATGTTCACCGTGTTCTTGGTCATTCTTTGAGTAAATAAGTATGTCATCAATGAAAACAATGACAAACTTGTCAAGGTATGGTCCACACACTCGGTTCATAAGGTCCATGAACACAGCTGGTGCATTAGTTAAACCAAATGGCATGACCATAAACTCGTAATGACCGTAACGTGTTCTGAAAGCAGTCTTTGGAATATCATCTTCTTTCACCCGCATTTGATGATACCCGAAACGTAAGTCAATCTTTGAATAAACAGACGAGCCTTGTAGTTGATCAAATAAGTCGTCGATTCTCGGTAGTGGGTAGCGGTTCTTGATGGTAAGTTTGTTCAACTCTCGGTAGTCGATACACAACCTGAATGTACCATCTTTCTTCTTGACAAACAAAACAGGAGCTCCCCACGGTGATGTGCTTGGTCGAATGAAACCACGCTCTAAAAGTTCTTGTAATTGGCTTTGCAGTTCTTTCATCTCGCTGGGTGCGAGTCTGTAAGGAGCACGAGCTATTGGTGCAGCTCCTGGTACAAGATCTATTTGAAATTCAACGGATCGATGTGGGGGTAATCCCGGTAATTCTTTCGGAAATACATCGGGAAATTCTTTTGCAATGGGAACATCATTGATGCTCTTTTCTTCAGTTTGTACTTTCTCGACGTGTGCTAGAACAGCATAGCAACCTTTTCTTATTAGTTTTTGTGCCTTCAAATTACTAATAAGATGTAGCTTCGTTTTGCCCTTTTCTCCGTACACCATTAAGGGTTTTCCTTTTTCTCGTATAATGCGAATTGCATTTTTGTAACAAACGATCTCTGCTTTCACTTCTTTCAACCAGTCCATACCGATTATCACATCAAAACTCCCTAACTCTACTGGTATCAAATCAATCTTAAATGTTTCGCTAACCAGTTTAATTTCTCGATTCCGACATATATTATCTGCTGAAATTAATTTACCATTTGCTAATTCGAGTAAAAATTTACTATCCAAAGGCGTCAATGGACAACTTAATTTAGCACAAAAATCTCTACTCATATAGCTTTTATCCGCACCTGAATCAAATAAAACGTAAGCAGATTTATTGTCAATAAGAAACGTACCCGTAACAAGCTCCGGGTCTTCTTGTGCCTCTGCCGCATTAATATTGAAAACTCTTCCACGGCCTTGTCCATTCGTGTTCTCCTGGTTCGGGCAATTTCTAATAATGTGGCCTGGTTTTCCACATTTATAACAAACTACATTGGCATAACTTGCTCTGACACTACTTGCTCCGCCATTACTCGTTCCGACACCATTTGTTCCTTTCGTTCTATTAACCCCTGGTCCGTAGACCTCACACTTCGCCGCGCTATGACCATTTCTTTTACACTTGTTGCAAAATTTGGTGCAGAACCCCGAGTGATACTTTTCACACCTTTGGCATAGCTGCTTCTGATTGTTGTTGTTATTGCGGTTATTATTGTTGTTGGGATGATTGTTGTAGTTGCTGTTGTTGTTGTTGTTGTTGTTGTTGTTGTTGTTGTTGTTGGGCCGTTTGTTGTAGTTGCGATTGATGTTGCGATTGTTGGGATAATTGCTGCGATTATTGTTGTAATTGCTGTTGTTGTTGTATTGGTGATTCTTATCACCGTTTTCCTCCCACTTTCTTTTGACTTGCTTCACATTGGCCTCTTCAGCAGTCTGTTCTTTAATTCTTTCTTCAATCTGGTTCACTAGTTTGTGAGCCATTCTACATGCCTGTTGTATGGAGGCGGGCTCGTGTGAACTTATATCTTCTTGGATTCTTTCCGGTAATCCTTTCACAAACGCGTCGATCTTCTCTTCCTCATCTTCGAATGCTCCCGGACACAATAGGCACAATTCTGTGAATCGTCTTTCGTACGTGGTAATATCAAATCCTTGGGTTCGTAACCCTCTAAGTTCTGTCTTGAGCTTATTGACATCGGTTCTGGGAAGGTACTTCTCGTTCATCAAGTGCTTGAATGCTGACCACGGTAGTGCGTACGCATCGTCTTGTCCCACTTGCTCTAGATAGGTATTCCACCATGTTAACGCAGAACCTGTGAAGGTATGCGTAGCGTACTTCACTTTGTCCTCTTCAGTACACTTACTTATGGCAAACACCGATTCGACCTTCTCGGTCCACCGTTTCAATCTGATCGGTCCTTCGGTTCCATCAAATTCCAAAGGTTTGCAGGCAGTAAATTCTTTGTAGGTGCATCCTACACGATTTCCTGTACTGCTAGATCCAAGGTTATTGTTGGTATGTAGCGCAGCCTGTACTGCGGCTATGTTTGAAGCTAGAAAAGTACGGAATTCCTCTTCATTCATATTCACGGTGTGTCGAGTAGTCGGTGCCATTTCCTTCAAAATAGTCAAATGGAACAAGTTAATCATACAGAATATTAAGAGTAGTTAATAGTATTTCGTAGCATAATATGAACTCATTTATAAAAGCTTTTTCTTCATATTAGCATTTTATAAGTTTAAATTCGGGTAGTACCTACCCGTTAAGTTCATACTTAGTAGCTAATATACAATTCAACTACTACAATTCTATATGAAAAACTGATTATAATAATATTTCGCGTTCAAACTTTTACACAATATTTTACAAACTTACAATACCGCTTATTTTACATATAGCATGAAATATAGCACACAATAAATTTGATACAAGATGGTTGTGAAGATAATTCTAGCTAGTACACAAGTCGTTCAGCAAAGGCAATAAAGACACGTAATTCATACGTCCAGAAACAAGTCATGCATTCTGGTTTTACTAGGATTACTTCCCATCCTTGGTCTTGTGGAACATAACCGTTATGGCCGTTGATAAGACAGCGTGTTGTAACGTCGTCAAAGGGGCGAGGGTTACGTAATGTCCAACAGTCCCGTAACAATTTAAAAACCTCATTTCTTACCCCAATTACCGACTCCGTCACTTGTGGGAACGTTTTGTTTAATAGTTGTAGCCCGATGTTCTTGTTCTCACTTTGGTGAGAAGCGAACATTACTAATCCGTAAGCATAACATGCTTCTTTATGTTGCATGTTAGCCGCTTTTTCTAAATCACGAAGTCCAATATTCGGATATATTGAGTCAAAATAATTTCTTAACCCATTGCGTAAAATAGCATTTGGGTTCCCCGCAATATATGCGTCAAAGTAAACACATCGTAACTTATGGATTTCCCAATGTGATATCCCCCATCTTTCGAACGAAAGCCTTTTATAAACCAAGGCATTCTTGGAACGTTCTTCGAATGTCTTACAAACTGATCTCGCCTTAAATAGTTGTGCCGAAGAATTCTGACCGACTCTAGACAAGATTTCATCAATCATGTCTCCGGGTAGGTCTCTTAAAATATTGGGTTGTCTATCCATTTTGTGTTTTTATACTGTAAAATAGACAAGAGTTAGATTCATAAAAAAAAATACTTATTAATACAAGCAATTTTTACATATATCATAAAGCATAAGCACACTATATTACATATATTACACCACACGAATACAACTATCTTATTCCGACTCGCTTGTTTCTTCTTCTTCGGTTTTGGTTCGTTTTGCCAAGTTTCTAGGGATATATGATGTTCCCCTAATACGAGCCGTCGTAATCCACATTGGTTTAGAAAAACCTGGTGATTTAGAGGTTCCCGGGTCATTGTTACAACTTAAGGACTTCGGGGGTTGACGATACATATAAAGTTCATCAGGGTTGGAATTAGATTTCTCTATTTTTATGCCCTTTCCCTTATTATTTTCTTTTGCCTTTTTAAATTCAGTTGGGGTAATTTCTATAACATCATCGGAATTCTCGTCGGAATCCGATTCATCGGAGAATTGGTAATCCTCCCAATATTTTGCTTCCTTGGCGGAAACACCATTGACCATAATTAACCTTGGTCGATTGGTTGAGGATTTTCTTTTACTTAACCGTTTTATTATTTCCCCCACCGGTTCTATTTCTTCATCCGGTTCCGATTCTTCTTCCGGTTCCGATTCTTCTTCCGGTTCCGACTCTTCTTCCGGTTCCTCTTCGGGAACTTGTGAATCAGTCCACGAATCATTCCAATTTACATTTGACTCTTCATTATTATTAGGTGAGTCAATGGGACTTGTTCTAGAGGTAGACATCTATCACATAATATCAAACGCGTTAAGAGATTAATATATCACATAATATTCACATGTTAAAAATATATAGTTTCCAACAAAATTTGTTAAGCAATCATTTTTCAAGTAAACACGGTCGAAGTCCAGACTCACTAATGCATCCTAACAAACTCGATAAGACACACTAATGCAAAATTCTGGTTCTCTAAGACCAACGCTCGGATACCAACTGAAATGTCCCGTTCTTATTGATTAAAAACGTTCCATATTAATTGATTTCGTTGCGAGGTTTTGACCCCTATGTGAGACGTTTTTCAAAGACTGCATTCATTTTAAAACAAACCATAACCTTTATTTCATCAATAAAGGTTTAAAAAGCTTTACGTAGATTATCAAATAATGATAATCTAAAATATCATGTTTACACACGACCATTACATAATGGTTTACAATACAAATATGTTACAACAAAATAAGTTTCTTGAATGCAGTTTTTACACAATATCATACAAGCATGGACTCCAAATCTCGTCCTTATTTAAGTATGCGACAGCGGAAGCTCTTAATAATCACCTGAGAATAAACATGCTTAAAACGTCAACAAAAATGTTGGTGAGTTATAGGTTTAACCTATATATATCAAATCATAATAATAGACCACAAGATTTCATATTTCAATACACATCCCATACATAGAGATAAAAATCATTCATATGGTGAACACCTGGTAACCGACATTAACAAGATGCATATATAAGAATATCCCCATCATTCCGGGACACCCTTCGGATATGATATAAATTTCGAAGTACTAAAGCATCCGGTACTTTGGATGGGGTTTGTTAAGCCCAATAGATCTATCTTTAGGATTCGCGTCAATTAGGGTGTCTGTTCCCTAATTCTTAGATTACCAGACTTAATAAAAAGGGGCATATTCGATTTCAATAATTCAACCATAGAATTTAGTTTCACGTACTTGTGTCTATTTTGTAAATCATTTATAAAACCTGCATATATTCTTATCCCAAAAATATTAGATTTTAAAAGTGGGACTATAACTCACTTTCACAGATTTTTACTTCGTCGGGAAGTAAGACTTGGCCACTGGTTGATTCACGAACCTATAACAATATATACATATATATCAAAGTATGTTCAAAATATATTTACAACACTTTTAATATATTTTGATGTTTTAAGTTTATTAAGTCAGCTGTCCTCGTTAGTAACCTACAACTAGTTGTACAGAAATAAATCGATAAATATTATCTTGAATCAATCCACGACCCAGTGTATACGTATCTCAGTATTGATCACAACTCAAACTATATATATTTTGAAATCAACCTCAACCCTGTATAGCTAACTCCAACATTCACATATAGAGTGTCTATGGTTGTTCCGAAATATATATAGATGTGTCGACATGATAGGTCGAAACATTGTATACGTATCTATGGTATCTCGAGATTACATAATATACAATACAAGTTGATTAAGTTATGGTTGGAATAGATTTGTTACCAATTTTCACGTAGCTAAAATGAGAAGAATTATCCAATCTTGTTTTACCCATAACTTCTTCATTTTAAATCCGTTTTGAGTGAATCAAATTGCTATGGTTTTATATTGAACCCTATTTTATGAATCTAAACATAAAAAGTATAGGTTTATAGTCGGAAAAATAAGTTACAAGTCATTTTTGTAAAGGTAGTCATTTCAGTCGAAAGAACGACGTCTAGATGACCATTTTAGAAAACATACTTCCACTTTGAGTTTAACCATAATTTTTGGATATAGTTTCATGTTCATAATAAAAATCATTTTCTCAGAATAACAACTTTTAAATCAAAGTTTATCATAGTTTTTAATTAACTAACCCAAAACAGCCCGCGGTGTTACTACGACGGCGTAAATCCGGTTTTACGGTGTTTTTCGTGTTTCCAGGTTTTAAATCATTAAGTTAGCATATCATATAGATATAGAACATGTGTTTAGTTTATTTTAAAAGTCAAGTTAGAAGGATTAACTTTTGTTTGCGAACAAGTTTAGAATTAACTAAACTATGTTCTAGTGATTACAAGTTTAAACCTTCGAATAAGATAGCTTTATATGTATGAATCGAATGATGTTATGAACATCATTACTACCTTAAGTTCCTTGGATAAACCTACTGGAAAAGAGAAAAATGGATCTAGCTTTAATGGATCCTTGGATGGCTCGAAGTTTTTGAAGCAGAATCATGACACGAAAACAAGTTCAAGTAAGATCATCACTTAAAATAAGATTGTTATAGTTATAGAAATTGAACCAAAGTTTGAATATGATTATTACCTTGTATTAGAATGATAACCTACTGTAAGAAACAAAGATTTCTTGAGGTTGAATGATCACCTTACAAGATTGGAAGTGAGCTAGCAAACTTGAAAGTATTCTTGATTTTATGAAACTAGAACTTTTGGAATTTATGAAGAACACTTAGAACTTGAAGATAGAACTTGAGAGAGATCAATTAGATGAAGAAAATTGAAGAATGAAAGTGTTTGTAGGTGTTTTTGGTCGTTGGTGTATGGATTAGATATAAAGGATATGTTATTTTATTTTCATGTAAATAAGTCATGAATGATTACTCATATTTTTGTAATTTTATGAGATATTTCATGCTAGTTGCCAAATGATGGTTCCCACATGTGTTAGGTGACTCACATGGGCTGCTAAGAGCTGATCATTGGAGTGTGTATACCAATAGTACATACATCTAAAAGCTGTGTATTGTACGAGTACGAATACGGGTGCATACGAGTAGAATTGTTGATGAAACTGAACGATGATGTAATTGTAAGCATTTTTGTTAAGTAGAAGTATTTTGATAAGTGTCTTGAAGTCTTTCAAAAGTGTATGAATACATATTAAAACACTACATGTATATACATTTTAACTGAGTCGTTAAGTCATCATTAGTCGTTACATGTAAATGTTGTTTTGAAACCTTTAGGTTAACGATCTTGTTAAATGTTGTTAACCCAATGTTTATAATATCAAAAGAGATTTTAAATTATTATATTATCATGATATTATGATGTACGAATATCTCTTAATATGATATATAAACATTAAATGTCGTTACAATGATAATCGTTACATATATGTCTCGTTTCAAAATCATTAAGTTAGTAGTCTTGTTTTTACATATGTAGTTCATTGTTAATATAATTAATGATATGTTTACTTATCATAATATCATGTTAACTATATATATAACCATATATATGTCATCATATATTTTTTACAAGTTTTAACGTTCGTGAATCACCGGTCAACTTGGGTGGTCAATTGTCTATATGAAACCTATTTCAATTAATCAAGTCTTAACAAGTTTGATTGCTTAACATGTTGGAAACATTTAATCATGTAAATATCAATCTCAATTAATATATATAAACATGGAAAAGTTCGGGTCACTACACCGGTAACAAGCCTTAACATTCATGTTTTACCCTCTGAAGTACACCAGATCAGGTGTGTTTAAAATAACCTCGAAGTACTAAAGCATCCCATAGTCAGGATGGGGTTTGTCAGGCCTAATAGATCTATCTTTAGGATTCGCGCCTACCGTACATCGACAAGTAGTTTAATGTTACCAAGCTAAGGGTATATTTCTGGTTTAAACCCACATAGAATTAGTTTTAGTACTTGTGCCTACTTCGTAAAACATTTATAAAATAGTGCATGTATTCTCAGCCCAAAAATATATATTGCAAAAATAATTAAAAAGGGAGCAAATGAAACTCACAATACTGTATTTCGTAGCAATTATGTATATGACGGCACTGAAAATGATAAACGTTAGGTTGACCTCACGAGCAATACCCTCGATCAATACCCATAACCTCCATAGCTATAACCCATAATTTCCTTAGCTCTATCCCGTTTGAAAACTTATTTTGAAATCGTCTGAGTATAACTCCATCGTAGTATTTTATGTATACTAATAATATCTTAAAATAATACAAAAAATATATATATATGTAATTCGATTGAGAGAGTTTAGAGAAATATATTTTCAAGTTTCTAGGAAATAATGAAACCTATTGAATTCTATTTATAATAGATTTTTGAATTATTAAAGTATGTATTATTAAAGTGAATTATTAAAGTATGAATTATTAAAGTGAATTATTAAAGTATGAATTATTAAAGTGAATTATTAAAGTATGAATTATTAAAGTGAATTATTAAAGTATGAATTATTAAAGTGAATTATTAAAGTATGAATTATTAAAGTGAATTATTAAAGTATGCATTATTAAAGAGAATTATTAAAGTTAAAGTAAAGTAAAAGTAAAAGTAAAGGTAAAGTTAAAGTATAGTAAAAGTATAAAAAACTATGTATGTATAATACGCGTATAAATATATATAATATTAATTTAAATCGTTATATATATATTTAATAAAATAAAATATAAATATCGTTATCTTTATCGTACTGGTTAAGTAATGAGTTGTCAAAAGTGGTTCTAGATATTTATAAAAGATATATACGTTTTAATAATAAAGTTCTTTTTAAAGTGAAAACGTTTTTTGTACTTTTGAAACTAAATCAAATAAATATGATAATTTTGTTTTCCAAAACTAAATATATTTAAGAATCATTTTGTTAAAAGGTTAAAATAATGAAAATCGTTATACCACAAAACATTTTAGAAAAGTAGAATTATATATATTCATAATAGGTTTCAAGTTTTTAAATTACAGTCTGTTGGTGAAGCATGGGATAAAGTCCAAAGGTTAAATAAACGTATTAAATCATCTTAATGAAAAATATCGAGTTACTTAACTTGTCGATATCCAACATCTAAGTTATTTACACTCCACGTTCTTATTTTCATATTAAATAAAATAAAAGTTAACATAGTTATCTTATCAAGGTCACGAGGAAAATATTATAAAACATGCCTTGGAAATTAAACAGGAATTTCCACTAACCCTTGTCTAGTTCCCGTTAATTGTCACATTTGTTCTTATTTATAAATCACTTTACCATTTTCCGAATGTTGTCAAAAAGAATAGATTTCTTAAATCACAGTGGATGTGACAACCCGGAAATTTCCAACCAAATTTAAACTTTAATCTTTATATGTTTCCGACACGATAAGCAATATTTGTTAAGTTAAATTTCAAGAATTTTAAACTATGTTCATACATTCATTCAACCTCGACCAAGTTCCAACGATTCACGAACCATTAAACGAATATGATTATATATGTATATGTGTATATATATTATAACTTGAAACGTAAAAAAAATATTAGATTAAATACTTTATATGATTGTATCTGTTTCAAAATGTTTATCAATGGAATTAGAAGATAAGATCAAATGATTGAATTATCAGATATATTGAATTATGATTACAAGTCTCTGTTGAAAGGCCCACGTTGATTTGAGAAATCTTTTCATTTTAACAATATTCGGAAAATGGTAAAGTGATTTATAAATATGAACAAATTGTCAATCATTGAGAACTAGACAAAGGATAGTGGAAGATTGAATCTCATAAAGACTCGATTGATCTATTTAGTTTCAAACGTACAAAAACGTTTTCAGTTTAAAAAGAACTTTATTATTAAAATGTATATAACTTTTATAAATATCTAGAACCACTTTTGACAACTCATTACTTAACTAGTATGATAAAGATAACGATATTTATATTTTATTTTATTAAATATATATAACGATTTAAATTAATATTATATATATTTATACGCGTATTATACGTACATAGTTTTATACATTTACTATACTTAAACTTTACCTTTACTTTATTTTTACTTTACTTTAACTTTAATAATTCATACTTTAATAATTCACTTTAATAATTCACTTTAATAATTCACTTTAACAATTCATACTTTAATAATTCACTTTAATAATTCATACTTTAATAATTCACTTTAATAATTCAAAAATCTATTATAAATAGAATTCAATAGGTTTCATTATTTCATAGAAACTTGAAAATAGTTTTCTCTAAACTCTCTCAATCGATTTACATATATATATTTACTCCGTATTATCTCAAGATATTATTAGTATACATAAAATATTACGACGGAGTGCTGTCCGAGTGATTTTGAAGTTGTTTTTTCCGAGTGGGATAGGATTAAGGAAATTATGGGTTATAGCTATGGAGGTGATTGAGTATGGTTCATGGGTATGCTCGTGAGGTCAATATAGTGTTTATCATCTCCGTTGCGTTTATGTACCTTTTTTGCAATATTGAATCTCAATATTGATATGTGAGTACTCATAATTTAATTTTTACATACTAATAGTGTATCCCTGACTAGTGCTCGAGTATATAGGATTATGCATGCTTGTACTTTTGATATTGCCATTAGATAGGTTATGTTGATTCCTGAATTAGTTACATATACGATTGAGATATGGTATAAGATATGCATGTCGTTGGAAAGCTAGCGAAAAATAGTTGAATTTTGGTTTAAGAATCACTTGAATCCAAGTAACGGTTAGAAAGTTATGAAATAAACAAATTGCATAATTAATTTCGTAATTAAAATTGCTGATGATAATTAGTGACCTAATTTTCTGGGTTATAAAAAGTGGTTATTTGGATTCTACTCGTCGAGTAGATGAATTTTCATATAAAGCACGTCTCGTTTCGTTGAACGGTTATCAAGTTATGGACAAAAGAAGTTTTGCAAATTTTGATGAAATGTCGAAACGGGAACTGAAATTCTCACTGATCTGCGTTGTTTCATATATAAAAAAAAAATACCACTGAATTCCTTGCTGTAAGGTCTAACAAAAGACTCTGGCCATTTGTCAATTCGAGTCTCGACGATTTTTCTAAAAATCATCAAAGTTGACGGTTTGGTAACATTTTAAAATTCTAAAAAGAGCTGAAACTTTTTTATTTAAAAATTTCAGTTTTGTATCAGTTGTCATGGTCGGCCTGATATGTGTTTACTCTTGCCAAAAATCATGTTATATCTTTGTGGTAACGAGAATTTGCAGGCTTTGACCGTTTGTCAATACGAGTTTTGAGGAATTTTCTAAAAATCTCCAAAGTAGGCTACTCGGTCACTTTTGTAAATTTATTAAAGCTGAAAAATTAACTTTAAAACGCCGAAAACGCGTTGGTAACTACGAGTTGTCTAGGTTTAGTTTACTTCTGTAATATTTATGCTTAATCTTTTTGGTAATGTGTAACTTTTATCTTTGGCCGTTTATCAATCGGATTTCCGATAATTTTTCTAAAAATAGCTGAAGTGGCCCGTTTAGTCATGTTTGACCGAAAATCATTTTTGTATAAGTTATTATATATTTGCATGCGACCTCATTTTTACTTTGACCTTTGACTTTTGACTTTAACCTTTGACTTTTGACTTTGAACTTTGACTTTTCCTGTTAACTTTTCAGTTAACTTTTTGTGTTGATTTTCTCTAAAAAAAAAAAAAAAAAAAAACCTAAAATACTATTTTATGATTATGAAACCATTTGTGTTACGTTGTTTCACACGTCACCTTTTACTAGAATCTTAATTGAGCATGAGTAATATAACATGTTACTATACTGTAGAGTCAGACTCGAGCTATAGGATAGGATTACACTATGACCTGACCTAAATTGCTATACAAATATTGACCAACATATAAATATATATAATTAATATAGGTTCGTGAATCCGAGGCCAACCTTGCACTTGTTCAATGACGTTATATGTATTTTTACTACGAAATACAGTATGGTGAGTTTCATTTGCCTTTTTACCCTTTATATTTTTGGGACTGAGAATACATGCGCTTTTATAAATGTTTGACGAAATAGACACAAGTAATTGAAACTACATTCTATGGTTGAATTATCGAAATCGAATATGCCCCTTTTTATGAAAGTCTGGTAATCTAAGAATTAGGGAACAGACACCCTAATTGACGCGAATCCTAAAGATAGATCTATTGGGCCTAACAAACCCCATCCAAAGTACCGGATGCTTTAGTACTTCGAAATTTATATCATGTCCGAAGGAGGATCCCGGAATGATAGGGGATATTCTTATATGCATATTGTTAATGTCGGTTACCAGGTGTTCACCATATGAATGATTATTTTTGTCTCTATGCATGGGACGTATATTTATGAGAACTGGAAATGAAATTCTTGTGGTCTATTAAAATGATGGAAATAAATGATTATGATAAACTAATGAACTCACCAACCTTTTGGTTGACACTTTAAAGCATGTTTATTCTCAGGTGTTAAAGAAATCTTTCGCTGTGCATTTGCTCATTTTAAAGATATTACTTGGAGTCTTTCATAGCATATTTCGAAGAACGTTGCATTCGAGTCATTGAGTTCATTAAAGATTATTATTAAATCAATTTATAGTTGGATAGTGGATATTATGAAATGGTATGCATGCCTGTCAATTTTCGATGTAAAGAAAGATTGTCTTTTAAAAACGAATGCAATGTTTGTAAAATGTATAATATAGAGGTTAAATACCTCGCAATGTAATCAACTATTGTGAATCATTTATAATGTATATGAACGGGTACTTTCAGTTGGTATCAGAGCGGTGGTCTTAGCGAACCAGGTCTGCATTAGTGTGTCTAACAGATAAGTTGATAGGATGCATTAATGAGTCTGGACTTCGACCGTGTCTGCATGTCAATAGTTTTGCTTATCATTTTGTGTCAATAATTAACTACTTATCATCCTCAGAAAATTACCTGCTTATCATTTTTAGTCTAAGACACGTCTTGCTGCATTGATTGCATGAATAGTGTATAGACAAAAATTCATATCTTAGCGTATCTGCTAAATCATATCTTATCGTATCTATTACTGTAAACGTTGCCTGATATATCCCGTAAATTCCTCCGTAATTTACGAAATCTTTTGTTCTATATATATGGATATTCTATGTAATTAGAATACCATCCGATAACCGAAAATCATTTCATATCGAAAAAAAAAGAAAAAAATCCTTAATCAATCGTACGAAATGGAATTCATCATTAATTCAAGTTCCTCGGATTTCGAAATGGAATCCCACTCCAGCTCTGAAAGCAGTGTGACCGGAATAGATCAACCAATCAGTCATCACCTATTCTGGATGAATTGGGGATGGGTTCGTAGCCTCCTCAATCATTGGAGACAAGAAGAAGGTGATCCCTTCCATCCACCACATTGCCCTCTTGATGAAGAACCTGAAGCACTTACCGGCGAACCTGTTCGAAACACCATTTTCTCGCTCATTTCCAGAGTATCTCGTCACGATTATATATTACATCAAATTTTAGATTTTATTTATCCGCTCGTCCGAACCGACAATCACCCCGGTGTAATAGAAGAAGTCAACGAGCTTCGCGCTCGGGTAGTGGCTTTGGAGAATATGGTGCAGAGATTACAAACACCAGCAGCAGCATCAGCAACATAACCAGTAACACCATCATCAACGCCAATAGTACCATTACCACCCCAACCACAACCACGTCGTAAACCTCAACTTTACACTCTGTCCCACGAGCACCAATGTCATACGCCCTGTAGATACCAAGGAATACCAACAACAATAACCGACGAAGTATTAATTCATAACTTCATTGGAGAAACAGTCCGCGCAGATTATGTAATCTCTAAAGTCTTAGAGATTATCTAATCTAGCCCTAACCATAAATCAGTTAAGCGAACCAAAATGATAGAAGGAAGAGTAGAAACCCTGACAAAAATGGTGTGTGATTAACAAGCTAAACTTGTTTTACCAACAGCATCAACAGTACCGTCAGCGTCACCAGCATCATCAGTACAGTCAACATCAGATTCAACAACACCTATAGCATCACAAACTCCGTCAGCTCAAGAATCACTATGGACATCATTACGAATCAATAACCCATATATTGTATCAACGAGTTATGAAGAATTAACTCATTCCCTTTGAAGAAATTATATGTATATTTTATATATTTTGAAATAAAATAAATCTTTCCGTGCTAAGCTATTGTGTGTGAATCTTAACTACTCGGTTAATTCATATTACAAATATGCAATAATGTACGTCCTTCGACCGCAACTTAACCAGCGTTAACTACAATCTCTGTCGCAATTCAACAAATTCCAATTCATAATAAATCAAGTATATATTTGATTTTTCACTTTCATCATCGATGTACCCAAAACTTTTCAGATAACATCATTCGTACTTTTCGAAATTCACAAGAATTCCACGAACCGAACATCATACATCAACAAATAACGAAGTATTGATTCATAATTTCAATGTCATTAAAGAAATACTGCGTAAAAGTTATGTACTTTTTAAAGCCTTTAGGGATTATTCAATTCTAGTTTCAACCGTAAATCAAATGAGTTTAATTTAACATTAACTCATTAAATCTATGTTACATCTGAAGAAAATATACATATATATATTTTCATAAAGACTGTAATAAAATTCTTTTGTACAAAATATTAATTGTGAAATTTTTTTTAACGGGTAGGTAATACCAGAGAGATATATAAATTCACAATCAATATATTACATTCTTCGAATATGATTAAGCAAATCATCCATTATACTCCCTACGTTCACAACAATATACATTCTTTTATAGAAATAAAAAAAACCATACTCATTCAAAATTTAATTACATATTCTGATTTTGAAATCTCAAAAATTCAACTTGAGATATGACCAAAATCATCACTCTTAGATCCTTACATCTTTCACAAGCTATATTTTGACTTCAAAACTGTGTTAGAACATCAAATGTATGTTAACGATTACAATCTGTGTTCAAACCCTTCGAAAATTTCTGAAGACACTTCGAATGATGAGCAATCGAGATGATGATCCAACCACATGTTACCCACAGTTATGTACCCGAAAAACTCTTGAAACCAAAGTAAAAGTTTAAACAACGTATCCGCGTCAGATTCTTTAGCATTTATTAGCAAAAATAACTTTGCGACTCCTATTCAAAGTAGCCAGTTTTGTCACAGCTCCAGCAAGTCAACTTCGACTTTTCAGTCAGACTAACCTTATTATAACCTTGAGATATACACCATCGTTACCAGGGAACCTTTTACATTCCACCACATTATTAACAGATGTATCAACAACTTCATTACCCTTTGACTTTAGCCTCTCCAAAAAGTCATTATAATTATTCATTGAAATCCCATCATTTATTCATTCGCATCTTGTAATGAGAATTTCCATACGAATCATTGGGAATTAGCAATCAGTATTTTGAAATCTCGCAGCATGTCTACGCCAACAGTTATATGTGTATATATAACGTCTATCTTCTGGACTTAATTTGAATGGGAAGATTCTGAAAAACACTTCGAACTATGAATTGGTTCTCCGAAAATGGAAAAATACTGATGAAGCAGCAAAAAAAAAACTATAAACGACCTTAACAGTAAAAGTTTGATGATAATGAATAGGTGTGCTGGCAAAGCGCAGAAAAAGAGAAGTCTTGGAACTGGAAAACAGATTGAGCAAAGTAGGAAGGAGGCTGTGGACAAATTACAAAGACTGAACCTGACTTCAAAGGATCCAAATAATTCAGTATCTGCTGAAGTCATTAACGAATACCTTGCTCCTGACTCTAAACCCCTGCGGACAATATTCTTCATCATCCTCTGATATTAGAAATTCTAAAATATCATCATATCTTTCATTATAAATATCCTCCATATTTCTGAAGATATTTTCTTAATTTTTCTTATTTGAAATCATTTACCTCTTCGCGCTATCTGTATTACATCATAAAAGAAACTATTTTAGTTTCTAAATTCTGAAACATTCAAGTTTCAAATAGGAATATTTTGAAGTAGTGTTGGGAACTGAAGCATGAATTAGTATAATATAATGACACTTGATCAATGTGATTATATTACAGTAAGTTATGCTGAGTTTCTAAATGGAACGTGATGATTCACAGATCATAACATCATCATGTGCCATGTTATACGACTCTTGTATTCTATTTAACCTCTAAAATATCAAGAAAATATTTCTTGATGATTCGGCCTTTTCCAAGGTATTTTAGTAATTTGACAAGTCAAGATCGTGCCATCACAATTTCCTTCCTAGAACATTAACAATGTTCATTTCGAAATTCATATCTGTGAATTCTGGACCATTACAAGCGGTGCTTAATCGCAAGAAGAAGAAATGAAAGGACAAAACTCTGAAATAGAAATTGGGGTATAAATTGCAGCAAATAAAAGAGAGTATTAACTGTGAATGATAATGATTATAGAAGACAGAAGCAGAGACTTTGAAATATAAGGGAACATATAAAGCCCAACGACAAACCAGAAATTATAAACCATATATATCGATGCATATAGCAATATAAAGACACGGGAGAACTAGGAACACTATAAACCCAAGAGTATAGTAGAAGTAAATAGATTCTTCCGGCGGTAGATGAAAAAAAGAAGAATGACCGATATGAAAGTTAGAAGTATATCGAGAATCAGAACTGGATGGAGCATATTGATGAATACTTTAAAATATGAGTTTAGGGGGAAAGAATAGAAGGTGATAAAACATGACTAGGAACTTAGAAATCAACAGATTTAACTCACACAACGGCAGAATAAGTGAATCAAACCCTCTAGTGAATAGGTTAAGTTTTTTTTTTTTGATTAATTTAGTCAAACCACAACTAAATCAAGTGTGATTAGATCAACACCTAGAGCTATTATTCACCACCTGGGTGATTTGGACTGAGAGAGAATCGAAGGAGCTCACTAGATCTGAGTGTGTGTAATAAATGAGAGGCTTAACCTAAAATGAAGAACATAAGACTTTATATACCCCTGCTGTTGACACACCCATACGATTCATTCATCACACGTACGAGTTGGCTTCATCAACCGTACGGGTGATCACTCACTCGTGTCTTATCATTTAGGTTGTAATTGTGACTTAGCTCAGCATCAACCATGCGTATGAGCCTGTCAGCCGTACTAGTGAGGCTTCACTCGTACGTCTGACTAAGTCTAACATAGTCAAACATCTAAATCCCGTTCCTGCAGTTCCTGTAACCACATACAAACACGAATAGGATAATAACGAGCAATCATGGTGGCCTGTAAACTGTTGTACCTGCAATGGATGTGGGTAGATGTCTAGGGACTTGCATAAAATGCATCAATAGATGGTATGAGTTGTAAGGAAACGAAGGAGGTGAATTTATAAGAAAATCTCCGACAGAACAATTAAAATGGACGATCGCATTTAAAGCGGATCCTAATTCCCTTGATTACCGGAGAGTCAAATCTTATTAAGAAGATTTTCTTCAAATCCCTTAAAATCTGAGAATCAATCATATCTATGTCAAATGATAAGATGAATCTACACTTACTCATTTCACTCTTCTATGTTACCTTCATTCGTACTCTTCATATAAATGGATTGTTTATCCAAAGTATTCGCTGATGATAAAGCTCTAATTTTCAGCCCGTATGCATCATGAAGACATACTTATTATCATTCACGACCTTTCCACTCAAATTTCGGGACGAAATTTCTTTAACGGGTAGGTACTGTGACAACCCGGAAATTTCCAACCAAATTTAAACTTTAATCTTTATATGTTTCCGACACGATAAGCAATATTTGTTAAGTTAAATTTCAAGAATTTTAAACTATGTTCATACATTCATTCAACCTCGACCAAGTTCCAACGATTCACGAACCATTAAACGAATATGATTATATATGTATATGTGTATATATATTATAACTTGAAACGTAAACAAAATATTAGATTAAATACTTTATATGATTGTATCTGTTTCAAAATGTTTATCAATGGAATTAGAAGATAAGATCAAATGATTGAATTATCAGATATATTGAATTATGATTACAAGTCTCTGTTGAAAGGCCCACGTTGATTTGAGAAATCTTTTCATTTTAACAATATTCGGAAAATGGTAAAGTGATTTATAAATATGAACAAATTGTCAATCATTGAGAACTAGACAAAGGATAGTGGAAGATTGAATCTCATAAAGACTCGATTGATCTATTTAGTTTCAAACGTACAAAAACGTTTTCAGTTTAAAAAGAACTTTATTATTAAAATGTATATAACTTTTATAAATATCTAGAACCACTTTTGACAACTCATTACTTAACTAGTATGATAAAGATAATGATATTTATATTTTATTTTATTAAATATATATAACGATTTAAATTAATATTATATATATTTATACGCGTATTATACGTACATAGTTTTATACATTTACTATACTTAAACTTTACCTTTACTTTATTTTTACTTTACTTTAACTTTAATAATTCATACTTTAATAATTCACTTTAATAATTCACTTTAATAATTCATACTTTAATAATTCACTTTAACAATTCATACTTTAATAATTCACTTTAATAATTCATACTTTAATAATTCACTTTAATAATTCAAAAATCTATTATAAATAGAATTCAATAGGTTTCATTATTTCATAGAAACTTGAAAATAGTTTTCTCTAAACTCTCTCAATCGATTTACATATATATATTTACTCCGTATTATCTCAAGATATTATTAGTATACATAAAATATTACGACGGAGTGCTGTCTAAGTGATTTCGAAGTTTTTTTTTCGAGTGGGATAGGATTAAGGAAATTATGGGTTATAGCTATGGAGGTGATTGAGTATGGTTCATGGGTATGCTCGTGAGGTCAATATAGTGTTTATCATCTCCGTTGCGTTTATGTACCTTTTTTGCAATATTGAATCTCAATATTGATATGTGAGTACTCATAATTTAATTTTTACATACTAATAGTGTATCCCTGACTAGTGCTCGAGTATATAGGATTATGCATGCTTGTACTTTTGATATTGCCATTAGATAGGTTATGTTGATTCCTGAATTAGTTACATATACGATTGAGATAAGGTATAAGATATGCATGTCGTTGAAAAGCTAGCGAAAAATAGTTGAATTTTGGTTTAAGAATCACTTGAATCCAAGTAACGGTTAGAAAGTTATGAAATAAACAAATTGCATAATTAATTTCGTAATTAAAATTGCTGATGATAATTAGTGAACTAATTTTTTGGGTTATAAAAAGTGGTTATTTGGATTCTACTCGTCGAGTAGATGAATTTTCATATAAAGCACGTCTCGTTTCGTTGAACGGTTATCAAGTTATGGACAAAAGAAGTTTTGCAAATTTTGATGAAATGTCGAAACGGGAACTGAAATTCTCACTGATCTGCGTTGTTTCATATATAAAAAAAAAATACCACTGAATTCCTTGCTGTAAGGTCTAACAAAAGACTCTGGCCATTTGTCAATTCGAGTCTCGACGATTTTTCTAAAAATCATCAAAGTTGACGGTTTGGTAACATTTTAAAATTCTAAAAAGAGCTGAAACTTTTTTATTTAAAAATTTCAGTTTTGTATCAGTTGTCATGGTCGGCCTGATATGTGTTTACTCTTGCCAAAAATCATGTTATATCTTTGTGGTAACGAGAATTTGCAGGCTTTGACCGTTTGTCAATACGAGTTTTGAGGAATTTTCTAAAAATCTCCAAAGTAGGCTACTCGGTCACTTTTGTAAATTTATTAAAGCTGAAAAATTAACTTTAAAACGCCGAAAACGCGTTGGTAACTACGAGTTGTCTAGGTTTAGTTTACTTCTGTAATATTTATGCTTAATCTTTTTGGTAATGTGTAACTTTTATCTTTGGCCGTTTATCAATCGGATTTTCGATAATTTTTCTAAAAATAGCTGAAGTGGCCCGTTTAGTCATGTTTGACCGAAAATCATTTTTGTATAAGTTATTATATATTTGCATGCGACCTCATTTTTACTTTGACCTTTAACTTTTGACTTTAACCTTTGACTTTTGACTTTGAACTTTGACTTTTCCTGTTAACTTTTCAGTTAACTTTTTGTGTTGATTTTCTCTAAAAAAAAAAAAAAAACCTAAAATACTATTTTATGATTATGAAACCATTTGTGTTACGTTGTTTCACACGTCACCTTTTACTAGAATCTTAATTGAGCATGAGTAATATAACATGTTACTATACTGTAGAGTCAGACTCGAGCTATAGGATAGGATTACACTATGACCTGACCTAAATTGCTATACAAATATTGACCAACATATAAATATATATAATTAATATAGGTTCGTGAATCCGAGGCCAACCTTGCACTTGTTCAATGACGTTATATGTATTTTTACTACGAAATACAGTATGGTGAGTTTCATTTGCCTTTTTACCCTTTATATTTTTGGGACTGAGAATACATGCGCTTTTATAAATGTTTGACGAAATAGACACAAGTAATTGAAACTACATTCTATGGTTGAATTATCGAAATCGAATATGCCCCTTTTTATTAAAGTCTGGTAATCTAAGAATTAGGGAACATACACCCTAATTGACGCGAATCCTAAAGATAGATCTATTGGGCCTAACAAACCCCATCCAAAGTACCGGATGCTTTAGTACTTCGAAATTTATATCATGTCCGAAGGAGGATCCCGGAATGATAGGGGATATTCTTATATGCATATTGTTAATGTCGGTTACCAGGTGTTCACCATATGAATGATTATTTTTGTCTCTATGCATGGGACATATATTTATGAGAACTGGAAATGAAATTCTTGTGGTCTATTAAAATGATGGAAATAAATGATTATGATAAACTAATGAACTCACCAACCTTTTGGTTGACACCTTAAAGCATGTTTATTCTCAGGTGTTAAAGAAATCTTCCGCTGTGCATTTGCTCATTTTAAAGATATTACTTGGAGTCTTTCATAGCATATTTCGAAGAACGTTGCATTCGAGTCATTGAGTTCATTAAAGATTATTATTAAATCAATTTATAGTTGGATAGTGGATATTATGAAATGGTATGCATGCCTGTCAATTTTTGATGTAAAGAAAGATTGTCTTTTAAAAACGAATGCAATGTTTGTAAAATGTATAATATAGAGGTCAAATACCTCGCAATGTAATCAACTATTGTGAATCGTTTATAATGTATATGAACGGGTCCTTTCAGTGGACCTCATAACATAGGCCCGTAATCATATCATAATGTATCTATGTGACGACCCGGAAATTTCCGACCAAATTTAAACTTAACCTTTATATGTTTCCGACACGATAAGCAGAATTTGTAATGTTGAATCTCAAAAAGTTTGGAACTACATTCATGTAATCAATTATCCTTTGACCGTGTTCGACGATTCACGAACAATTATGTGTATATAGATATGTATATATAATATATAATATTAACTGAAAACATTAACAAAGTATTAGATATATGATACTTTACATGAACATATTTGTTTCGATATATTTATCGACAGAATTAAGAGATAATATCAAATAATTGAATTATCAGATACATTATGATATGATTACGGGCCTATGTTATGAGGTCCACTGTGATTTAAGAAATCTATTCTTTTTGACAACTCAATACTTAACCAGTATGATAAAGATAACGATATTTATATTTTATTTTATTAAATATATAAAACGATTTAAATTAATATTATATATATTTTTTATACGCGTATTATACGTACATAGTTTTATACTTTTACTATACTTTAACTTTACTTTTACTTTACTTTAACTTTAATAATTCATACTTTAATAATTCACTTTAATAATTCATACTTTAATAATTCACTTTAATAATTCATACTTTAATAATTCACTTTAATAATTCATACTTTAATAATTCACTTTAATAATTCATATTTTAATAATTCACTTTAATAATTCATACTTTAATAATTCACTTTAATAATTCAAAAATCTATTATAAATAGAATTCAATAGGTTTCATTATTTCATAGAAACTTGAAAATATATTTCTCTAAACTCTCTCAATCGAATTACATATATATATATATATATATATATATATTTACTTAGTATTATTTCAAGATATTATTAGTATACATAAAATACTACGATGGAGTTATATTCAGACGATTTCAAAATAAGTTTTCAAATGGGATAGAGCTAAGGAAATTATGGGTTATAGCTATGAAGGTTATGGGTATTGATCGAGGGTATTGCTCGTGAGGTCAACCTAACGTTTATCATTTTCGTTGCGTCTACGTACTTTCCTGCAATATTGAATCACAATATTGATACGTGAGCATTCATATCTTATCTTTTATATATTAATAGTGTATCCCTAACTAGTGCTCGAGTATATATGATTATGCATGTTTGTATGCTTAGTTTCGTCGTTAAATAGTTTATGATAAATCACGAATTTGATACATATGCTACTGAGATAAGTTATATGATATGCATGTCGTTGAAAAGCTGAAGAAAAAAAATTTAATAACTTTTCATTTAGAAATCGTGTGGTTTCGATGAATGGATTAAAAGATATGGTCAACTGAATTATCATTAATTTTAATATTATTATTAAAACGATTATTATAACTGTTATCGGTTGATGTTATTGCTAAAATTATCTTTATTACTAAAAATTAATATTTTTATTGAAACTATCATTTTATTATTTTTATCATTATCATTATTATCAATATTATTTTATCAAATAAATATGCGTACAAAGATATTTTTACCACACGTAATGTAATTACATTAATAATACATACCACTATATTTTTATGATATTAAGTGAATTTTATAAATTTTATTACTTGAGATATATAAAAGTATATTTTTATCATATATGAATTTTAATATAAATTTTTATTTATTAATAAATGACTTGTATTATTTAGTATAATAAGATCTGATAAATATATTTAAATATATAAAACTACTATATATAAGTTATATAATAAACATGTATAGATTTTGGAAGTCATTTTGGGTCAAGTTGACTTTTGTTGACTTTTGCATGTCGGTCTCGAGCATTAGGATTGTGATACACTACGACTGGACCTAAATTGTTACACAGATATTGACCAACATATAAATATATATACTTAATATAGGTCCGTGAATTCGAGACAAACCCTGCACTTGTTCAGTGCCGTCATATACATAATTGCTACGAAATACAGTATTGTGAGTTTCATTACTCCCTTTTTATATATATTTTTGGGCTGAGAATACATGCGCTGTTTTATAAATGTTTTACGAAATAGGCACAAGTACTAAAACTAATTCTATGTGGGTTTAAACCAGAAATATACCCTTAGCTTGGTAACATTAAACTACTTGTCTATGTACGGTAGGCGCGAATCCTAAAGATAGATCTATTGGGCCTGACAAACCCCATCCTGACTATGGGATGCTTTAGTACTTCGAGGTTATTTTAAACACACCTGATCTGGTGTACTTCAGAGGGTAAAATATGAACGTTAAGGCTTGTTACCGGGTACCTACAACTTATAGAATACTTTTATACACTTGCGAGTGTACGGATATTTATAGAAACTGAAATCTTGTGGTCTATTACTATTACGGAAATGATGGATTATGATAAACTAATGAACTCATCAACCTTTTGGTTGACACTTTAAAGCATGTTTATTCTCAGGTATTAAAGAAATCTTCCGCTGTGCTTTAGCTCATTTTAAGGATATTACTTGGAGTCATTCAAGACATACTTTGAAAGACGTTGCATTCGAGTCGTTGAGTTCATCAAGATTAATATTAAGTCAATTATAGTTGGATGTAATATGAAATGGTATGCATGCCGTCAATTTTTGATGGAAAGAAAGTTTGTATTTTAAAAACGAATGCAATGTTTGTAAAACGTATCATATAGAGGTCAAATACCTCGCGATGTAATCAACTATTGTGAATCGTTTATAATGTATATGAATGGGTCCTTTCAATCTAATAATTCAATCATTTGATATTATCTCTTAATTCTGTCGATAAATATATCGAAACAAATACGTTCATGTAAAGTATCATATATCTAATACTTTGTTAATGTTTTCAGTTAATATTATATATTTTATATACATATCTATATACTCATAATTGTTCGTGAATCGTCGAACACGGTCAAAGGGTAATTGATTACATGAATGTAGTTCCAAACTTTTTGAGATTCAACATTACAAATTCTGCTTATCGTGTCGGAAACATATAAAGGTTAAGTTTAAATTTGGTCGGAAATTTTCGGGTCGTCACAAAAAAGCTCAAAAGTACAAAGTACAATCAAAGTGGTTCCAATTATTGATAAGAAACGTCTCAAAATTACAAGAGTACAAGACGCAAAACGCAAAGTACAAAATATTAAATTATACGCAAGGACGTTCGAAAATCCGGAACCGGGACCAAAGTCAACTCTCAACGCTCGACGCAACGGACTAAAAATTACAAGTCAACTATGCACATAAATATAATATAATATTTAAATAATTCTTATAATTATTTATATATTATATTTATTTATTAAAACGTCGACAAACAAGAAAATAAAGAATTGTGAGCTGTTACCTACCACCATGTGATCGCATGGCCTGTAGGCATATTTTCCATGCAATCGCATGGAGGCCTTTTTCTGGCCACATGCCTATAAAAGACAGGCTTTGCACGAACCTAAAACACATCTTTTTCTCTTCTCATTCATCAACGTATATATATATATATATATATATATATATATATATATATATATATATATATATATATATAATTTTAATTTTAAATTCTAATAATAAGGGTATGTTAGCGAATGTTGTAAGGGTATAAGTCGAAATTCTGTCCATGTAACGCTACGCTATTTTTAATCACTGTAAGTTATGGTTAATGTTATTTTTAAATTAATTTCTCGTAGCTAAGTTATTATTATGCTTATTTAAGACGAAGTAATCATGATGTTGGGCTAAAATATTAAAATTAGGTAATTGGGCTTTGGACCATAATTGGGGTTTGGATAAAAGAACGACACTTGTGGAAATTAGACTATGGGCTATTAATGGGTTTTATATTAACTAAACGATACCTCGTTAATTTAATATATAGACTTATAATTTGACGTATTTATATATAACCACATACGCTTGACTGGGTACGGTGGGCGGGATATCTATAAATACCAATAATTGTTCATTTTACCGGACACGGAACTGGATTAATAGTTAATAGACTTGTTGAAACAGGGGTGGATTACATTCAAGGGTAATTGGTGTAATTGTTAACAAAGTAGTAAAACCTTGGTTTACATGCAGTCGATAACCTGGTGTATTCATTAAACAAAGTATTAAAACCTTGTTACAATTCGAATCCCCAATTAGTTGGAATATTTGACTTCAGGAATAAGAATAATTTGACAAATACTTTCGCACTTTATATTTATGACTGATGGACTATTATGGACAAATTCGTATGGACATATCGAATAATCCAGGACAAAGGACAATTAACCCATGGGAATAAACTAAAAATCAACACGTCAACCATCATGATTACGGAAGTTTAAATAAGCATAATTCCTTTATTTCATATTTAATTTCTTTTATTTTATATTTAATTGCACTTTTAATTATCGCACTTTTATTTATTGTCATTGTATTTAATTGCACTTTTAATTATCGTACTCTTTAATTGTCGTACTTTTTATTTATCGCACTTTTATTTATCGCAATTTCATCATCGTTATTTACTTTACGCTTTAAATTAAGTTATATTTTTTTTTATATTTTACATTAGGTTTTAACTGCGACTAAAGTTTTAAAATCGACAAACCGGTCATTAAACGGTAAAAACCTCCTTTTTATAATAATAATATTACTTATATATATATATTTGTATTTTTATAAATTTAAAACTAATATAGCGTTAAGCTTGTTTAATTTTCCCTGTGGAACGAACCGGACTTACTAAAAACTACACTACTGTACGATTAGGTACACTGCCTATAAGTGTTGTAGCAAGGTTTAGGTATATCCATTCTATAAATAAATAAATATCTTGTGTAAAATTGTATCGTATTTAATATTATTTCGTTGTTAAAATAATACTATTTCCTAGTACACCTCGCACACATCAACAACCCAAAATGCTTGAATTCATTTAAAATGGAATAGAAGAGAATAAAAAGGCAAAGAAAAGAATAAATAAAAGCTAAGTGTGGGAAGAATTTACCAAGTTATTCAAAACATATATCACATATTTGTACAAGATTATTGCAGGTACTTTTGCTTTGGACTAAACTAATCAGTTTTACCCGAATTACTGTAATATATTTGAAAGAAAGATGGATCTACACGTGCTTCTTGATTTAGGTCAAGAAGTTGTCGTCCAGACCAGCTGTAGGTTGATGAAAAATCTAGAAAAGTCATCTCTAAAATCAGCAGGAAATCCACGGACCTCAGCATCAAACAGGGTCGCCAAGTGGTCAGACTTATCCTAACCATGAGAGGATCTGTCTCGTACAATGGAGGGCACCATGCAAATTAGCTTATAAGACTAATGAATCAGATCCCCAGAAAGGATAATCTCCTTAAAGATCAAAAATCAGCTTTTAAGACTGATATTACTCAATCCTTGAGATTGACCATAAAGATTGAGAATTCAAACTCATGGAATTCGATGATATTTAAACTCGAGCTTGAACGAGAAAATATTTTGATCAATTTACAAACTGATTTATTTTCTTAAAACCCTATTTTCAATGCGTTCATTACCATTGAACGTAAAATACTAGGAATTCACCTGGAATTCATTAGGTCACCTGAACCAAATCGGGTGTCAACCGTAAGAACGGTGGTTGAATAGCATGGTCAAAGACAGGACCTTGTGCCAGACCGAAAAACTATAGGGTGATCTTTACTATTGCTCTTACCAAGGATAGTAATTGCATCCGACACAATATAGACCATAACCAAAAGCATGTCACGGAACATTGCCTTAACAGTTGCTTGTTCAACGCTTTCCTTTACAACCGAACGGTAGTTTACCGAAAAGTAATATACGGAGCAAGTATACTGGACGTGTTGCTTTCCTAATACAAGGTTAGCAAGTAGGTGACACAAAACTGCAAGTTTTGAGCTAAAATTTTCAAATCTGAAACCCACCAAACCCACAAAAACAATTTGCAAACACCGGTGAAGGGTTATTCCGAAAAACTTATCTAGGGTAAAAGCTAGATTGAATTTTCAAAAGATCAAATGTTTTCATAAAGATCCAATTTCCTAAAGGATATAAATTTTTATAGTCATGTGGGACTGTACACCACATCGTTACTACCATTGTTCATACCGCCGTATTAAAATCACTGATGTACAAAGTGTGAAGAATAATGAAGTGATTCTAGTAAAGATATATTCAAGTTTTATATTGCTTGAGGACAAGCAATGCTCAAGTGTGAGAATATTTGATAATGCTAAAAACGAACATATATTTCATAGCATTATCCCTCAAGAAAGACAAGCTTTTAGTTGCAATTATTCTATTTACAAGTGATATTCATTTAAATAATAAAAGGTGAAGACAAAAGACAGATTCGACGAATTGAAGACGCAAATGACCAAAAAGCTAAAAAGTACAAAGTACAATCCAAGTGGTTCAAATTATTGATGAGAAAACATCTAAAAATTACAAGAGTACAAGCCGTGAAACACAAAGTACAAGATATTAAATCGTACGAAAAGGCGTTCGAAAATCCGGAGCCGAGACATGAACCAACTTTTAGCGTGCGACGCAACGGACCAAAAATTACAAGTCAACTATGCACAAGAATATAATATAATATATAATTAATTATATATATTATTATATATTATAATTATACGCAGCCCACGTTTTGGATTTAATCTATGAGCTAGAATCCAGACCTCCGCACTCGTGGAGCTGTGAAGCACAAAAGCTCTGTACTCGCGGAGCTGTACAGTGAAACGTGGGCCTATAAAAGGCCGCGCATTCTGATCGATTTCAACATCTTTTTCTTTTCCTTTCTCATATCATATACGATATATATATATATTTATATTTTATAATTTTAATTTTAATTTAAGTTTAATAATAATAAGGTTATAGTGGCGAATGTTTTAAGTTTGTAAGTCGAAATTCTGTCCGTGTAACTGATGTTTCGCGAGGTGTATACAAAATAGCTATTAATTTTGCAGGAAATACTATTAAATACGATACAATTTTACACAAGATATTTATTTATTTATAGAATGGATATACTTAAACCTTGCTACAACACTTATAGGCAGTGTACCTAATCGTACAGTAGTGTAGTTTTTAGTAAGTCTGGTTCGTTCCACAGGGAATCTTTTTAAACAAAGCTTAACGCTATATTAGTTTACTTTTATAAAAATAAAAATATATATATAAGTAATATTATTATTATAAAGGGGGGTTTTTACCGTTTAATGACAAGTTTGTCGATTTTAAAACTTTAGTCGCAGTTAAAACCAAATGTAAAATATTAAAAATAAATACAAGACTTAAATTAAAGCGTAAAGTAAATAACGATAATGAAATTGCGAATAATAAAAGTGCGATAAAATAAACTTGCGATAATTAAAAAGTACGATAATTAAAAAGTGCAATTAAATACAATAACAATAAAAATGCGATAATTAGAAGTGCAATTAAATATAAAATAAAGGAAATAAAATATGAAATAAAAGAATTATGCTTATTTAAACTTCCGTAATCATGATGGTTGACGTGTTGATTTTAGTTTTATGCCCATGGGTTAATTGTCCTTTGTCCTGGATTATTTAATATGTTCGTCTGGTTTTTGTCCATAACAGTCCATCAGTCATAAATATAAAGTGCGAGTGTCCTCGTCAAATTATCCTTATACCCGAAGTTAAATATTCCAACTAATTGGGGACTTAAACTGTAACAAGATTTTAATACTTTGTTTAATAATTACACTTTTAAGGTCGTCGACTGAGTGTAACCCAAGGTTTTAATATTTTGTTATCAATTATACCAAGTGTCCTTGTACATAATTTTACCCCTGTTTTAATTATTCTAGTGGCTATTAATCCATTCCCGTGTCCGGTTAAATGAACGATTATTCGTACATATAAATACCCCGCCCATCGTGTCCGATCGAGTGTATATGGTAATTTATAGGGACGCCCAATTGTAAATCTTTATATTAACATTAACAAACTATCATTTAGTTAAACAAATATAAAGCCCATTAATAGCCCATAGTCTAATTTCCACAAGTGTCGTTCTTTTGTCCAAACCCCAATTATGGTACAAAGCCCAATTACCCAATTTTAGTAATTAGCCCAACATCATGATTACTTCGTTTTAAATAAGCATAATAATAACTTAGCTTCGAGACATTAAATTAAAAAAGTTGAACATAACTTACAATGATTAAAAATAGCGTAGCGTTACACGGACAGAATTTCGACTTACACCCTTACAACATTCGCTAACATACCCTTATTATTATGATTAAAATTAAAATTAAAATTAAAATTAAAATTAAAATATAAATATATACATTTATAGATAGAGAGATGGATATATGAGTGTGAAAAATGATCAGAATTCGGTTGGCTTTATAGGGAATTGAGTTCAGGGATACTCCGTGACTCGCGGCCCTTTTTGCCTTCAAACTCCACGAGTCGTGGAGTTTGTAAATACAGCTCACTCCATTTTGGAGTCTTTCTTGCCGACGATTTATTTTATAAATATAATATATATAATTAATATAATTAATTATATATTATATTATATTTATATACATAGTTAACTTGTAATTTTTAGTCCGTTGCGTCAAGCGTTGAGAGTTGACTCATGTACCGGTTCCGGATTTTTGAACGTCCTTGCGTACAATTTTATATTTTGTACTTTGCGTTTTGAATCTTGTACTCTTGTAATTTCGAGACGTTTCTTATCAATAATTGGAACCTCTTTGATTGTATTTTGTACTTTTGAGCTTTTTGGTCGTTTGCGTCTTCAATTCGTCGAATCTGTCTTTTGTCTTCACCTTTTATTATTTAAACGAATATCACTTTTAAATAGAACAATTGCAACTAAAAGCTTGTCTTTCTTGAGGAATAATGCTATGAAATATATGTTCGTTTTTAGCATTATCAAATATTCCCACACTTGAGCGTTGCTTGTCCTCAAGCAATATCGTCTTGAAATACTAGAATCACTTCTTTATTCTTCACACTTTGTACATCAGTGATTTCTATACGGCGGTATAAACAATGGTAGTAACGATATGGTTTATAGTCCCACATGACTATAAAAATTTAGATCCATTAAGGAAATTGGATCTTTATGAAAAAATTTGATCTTTTGAAAATTAAATCTAGTTTTTACCCTAGATAAGTTTTTCGGAATAACCCTTTACCGGTGTTTGCAAAATATTTTTGTGGGTTTGGTGGGTTTCAGATTTGAAAATTTTAGCTCAAAACTTGCGGTTTTGTGTCACCCACTTGCTAACCTTGTATTTAGAAAGCAAAACGTCCAGTTTACTTGTCCCGTATATTACCTTTCGGTAAACTACCGTCCGGTTGTAAAGGAAAGCATTGAACAAGCAACTGTTAAGGCAATGTCCCCTGACATGCTTTTAATTATGGTTTATAACGTGTCAGACGCAATTACTATCCTTGGTAGGAGCAATAGTAAAGCTCACCCTTATGATTTTTCGGTCTGGCACAAGGTCCTGTCTTTGACCACTATACAACCACCGTTCTTACGGTTGACACCTGATTTGGTTCAGGTGACCTAATGAATTCTAGGTGAATTCCTAGGATTTTACGTTCAATGGTAATGAACGCATTGAAAATAGGGTTTTCAGAAAACAAATCGGTTTGTAATTTTGATCAAAATATTTTCTCGTTCAAGCTCGAGTTTAGATATCATTGAATTCCATGAGTTTGTAATTCTCAATATTTAAGGTCAATCTCAAGGATTGAGTAATATCAGGCTTAAAAGCTGATTTTTAATCTTTAAGGAGATTATCCTTTCTGGAGATCTGATTCATTAGTCTTATCCAGCTAATTTGCATGGTGCCCCCCATTTTACGAGATAAATCTGACCACTTGGCGACCCTGTTTAATGCTGAGGTCCGTGGATTTCCTGCTGATTTTAGTGATGACTTTTATAGATTTTTCGTCAACCTACACCTGGTCTGGACGACAACTTCTTGACCTAAACCAAGAAGCGCGTGTCTTTTTCGGAAGACTTTACTTCCTTTTAATGATGGAATTGATTCATCGTGTAGATCCATCTTTCTTACAGTAAATCAGGTAAAACTTTTTAGTTTAGTCCAAAGCAAAAGTATTTTCAGTTATTTGTACAAAAATATGTGATATATGTTTTGAATAACTTGGAGAATTTTCCCACACTTGGCTTTTATTTTCCTTTTTATTGTCCTCTATTCCATTTTAAATGAATTTTAACATTTTGGTTTGTTTCTCAATTTATGTCCTTTCCGAGGTTACAATAATTTCGGTGTTAAAACCTAGTTTTATCGTTCATAAATATGTATAAACATGATTTTGAGTTCATTTAATTGAAAATTTTGAAAAATTTTACTAGAATTGGGTAGTCAGTATATAAGACTAGGGCTGTTCTTTATTATCAGAGAGCACTAGATTCTAATACAACTACTGCTTTACTAGTATTTTTAATGGTAACCCAGTGTTTAAGATAAAAATTATAAAATCCGAAAGAATTTAACCCCTTCCCACACTTAAGATCTTGCAATGCCCTCATTTGCAAGAAATCAGTAACAATTTAAATTATTGAGGGTGATTTGTGTGAAAATGATTAAATTTTTACCAAAGTTTCCAAATATATTGGCGTTTGTTTGCTGAATGATAAATGGTGCACATCATTTGTTCATTCCGTTTTGTTGTTATTTCACATATATTTTGCATCTTGTCGTCAAAATTAGTTGCTTTTGCTGAACTTAATGCCAGTCTTTGAAAATGCGTTGTTTTACCCTGTTGTGTACATAAGATAAACTGCAAACATATATACATATTTTTGAAGTTTGGTATATTACCCCACATTCAAAAATTATTAAAATCTAAGAATAAAAGTTAGAAAATTATAAAAACTATTACAAATCCAACATAAGTATTAAATGTATCAACATTACAAATAATAAAATAAAAAAAACTAAGTAGACTAGGGATGATACTGATACCAATAGGGGTTCCACGCATAACCATAGGTGCTATAGAATGCTTCGGCAGGGTTATACGTAGGATACAGTGGTTGCATCTCTATAGACCAAGGAGGGAATATGGGTTTTGGAGTAGGAATATAGTTTCTACCTATATGTTGGCAATGAGCTATGATTTGGTTTTGATGAACTTTCCAATCTTCAAATGCTCTCTGTCTAGCATTTTTGTACTCCTGTGAAGCTATAAACCTTTGCATTTCTTGCATTTCATTTCCCCCTCCTACATTACCTTGCTGTTGGTTTCTCTCAACCTGTGGATGTCTACTATGGTATTGTACTGCGGCGTTATTTCGCCTCTTCAAAACTTTCGCACCATGGTATACATTTAAACCTATTGTATCGCGGGGTTCTGGTTCTTCCACTAATAATCCCCCCGACTTATATCCACACCGAGATATTCAGCAATCAAAGTAATAAAAATACCACCTCCTATTATGCTATGCGGTCTCATCCCCCTAACCATAGCTGATAAATAATAACCCACACAATAAGGTATACTTACAGCGCTTTGTGGGTCTCGAATACACATATGGTAAAACAAATCCTGTTCATTTACCTTTTCCTTGTTCTTACCTCTTTGTGTAATCGAATTAGCTAAAAACCTATGAATTACTCTTAATTCAGCTCTATCTATATCCAAATAAGAGTAATTTCCCCCTTTGAATCGGTGATGGCTTGTCATTTGACTCCATACACCATGTGTATCAAAATTTTCATCTATCTTTCTACCATTTAGTATCAACCCTCTACAATCGGCAGATGCTAACTCCTCAGGCGTATATATACGTAAAGCCTGAGCCATGTCTAGTAAAGACATGTGGCGCATCGAACCTCCTAACAAAAATCTAATAAAAGATCGATCGGTTAAACTAGCTACCCGATCATTTAATTCTATACTACACAACAATTCTTCACACCATACTTTATATACAGGTCTACGCATGGTGAATAAACGTACCCAGTCGTTAAAAGTAGAATTACCATACCTCTGTGCAAGTAATTCCCTAATTGGCCCGGCCAATTCTACAGCTTCTAATGGTCCCCATTCTATGACCCTAGGTACCTCAACAACTTTAGAATGAAGAGTATGCAAACCCCTTTGGTATTTTGGATAATCTATCCAAAGTCTGTCAAATCTCAGGTTCGGATGCAAATCTTCCAAGTGCATATCAGAAAATGTCATGACTGGATGAGGTATATCTTGTTTGTAGTAGTTATCCACCTCCTGTTGTTCCGCATTCTCAGCAGGAGCATTGCGAGCTTGGGATGAAGATTCACCCCTTTCAGTCTGCAAAACACATCAAACACAATTTTTGTGCATCCAAATATGCATTAGTGTCAGCAAAATCATCAATAAAAATAATTACAATGACATGATCAATTTATATCAAACTTAAGCTCATTTTCACATTTTTATCAAATCTACACTTTTTCAAATAAGCATATACGAAAATGTTCGCCAAGTTCATAAGCATTTAACTCAAATAACATGTCAAAATAATCATTACTAGCAATTAAACAAGTTTCAAATGGCATTATCTCTCAAAAATCAAGTTCATGAATTTTAGACTTGAAAAAGTCCACTTTAATTCTCAAAATCATGTTTAGGCTCAAAGTTTGGATCATTTAACTACCTAAACATGTTACACTACTTAATTTAGCAACAATTCATGACAAAAATCGGCCATAACCTGTTTATATCAAAAAGCCCCAAATTTGCTCAAGAACACAAACCCTAGATTACTCAAAATTTGAAGTTTAAGGCTTCTAATCATGTTAAATAGCATCAATCTAGGTTATACAAGCATAATACATAAACAATTTAAGCATAATTACACTAAAAAGCATCAAAATCAAATTGGGGAAAAAATTTCTCAAGAACACTAATTTTCGGATTAAATGGTGTTTAGGTGTAGAAATTTACCGTTTTTCTTGAGTAATTCCTTGATAGCATCCTTCTCAACATGATTTTAGTAAAAGATTTGATGATTAACGGTTAAATATTGTGAGTTTGGGGGTGTATTTTCGCAGTTTTTCGCAGTATTTTCGGCAGTTTTTTTTGAGTTTGTGGTGTGGACTGAGCTGTTCCAGCTCCTTTTATTTTTTTCTGTAATTCGATCCCTCCGCGAGTCGCGGGGTTTAAACCTTCAAACTCCGCGAGTCGCGGAGTTTGTATTTTTTTTTTTTATATCTTATACTAATTAAAACAATTAAGTAATTAATTTTAAAATTTTGTTTCCTTTGTTATTTAGGACGAGGTCGTTTCGGATCGATGTCCTAGTCCGTCCTTCGACAAAATTTTAAACTTTGTCTTTTTGTAGCGATTGTTTTAAAAGCTAAGATTTTTGGTTTTTTAATGTTTTTGGCATACTTTAATTCAATAAGATTAAAAATAATGATAATAAAAATTCTCGTCCCTCCTTCGGGTAAAGCAATTTCGATTCAAAGACCTAGTCTTCAACTTACGACGAATTTTAAAAATCATATTTTTAACTTAATGAGATAAAGTAAATTTTTGTTTTTAAATTCACACAATTTAAATATAAAATTCAAAATTAATATTAAAAATTCACACCAAACTTAAAATTTGAAATGCATAAAGTTAAAAATTCATATTTTAAAAATTAAAAATTCACACCAAACTTAATTTAAAAATTCATATTATAAATTCACACCAAACTTATATTAATTTTTCAAATATTTACAATTTTAAATATATTGATTTTACAAAGTTTACAATATTAATTTAAGATTTATATATTAATTTTAAAAACATGGTAAAAATAAAATTAAAAATCTTTTTGGCTCTTTATCCCACTTTAATCAATCAAATATTATCAAAAATAGGCGCCCCTCTTTTTGGTAAAGTAATTTCGGTTCCAAGACCTAATTTAACTCATGACAAATTTTTGAAATATTTTGGGTTGATTGATTAAAGATATTTATACCTTAAGAATAAACGTTAAATTTCGCAGTGATGTAATAAATTTTTGAATGATATCAATAATTTCGGTCGCCAAACCTAATTTTATTCAACACCAATTTAATACTTTATAGCGAACAAATTAGCATTTATTATCAAAAGGTTAAAAATAAAAATAAAAAAAATAAAAACTGTACAGACATACCTGTGAAATAGATTTCTTAGTTATATGATCTATCCCATTCATAAGATAGTCGGTTTAATTGGTTTTCCATGGCTACATAGGCGTAACCTCGAGCATTCAGTGTCTTTTCTTCTAAACATATGAACGGTCCGTCTCTGCATAAAGTAACAAATTCGGTATTTGAATAGGTTTGATTATTTGAACATTTACCTCCATGTGACCATTTTCCGCATTTGTGACATCTTTCTAGGTGTCGTGCTCTTCTTTTCGCTGCGGATTTTGATTTTCCTTTACCAAATTGTAACTTATTATCTTCGCATCTGGATTCTTTTCTAACTCCGTCCATTCTTTCTCTGATTACTGATACTATTTCACTCGGTAGTGTGTCATTATTACGTTTAGTGATCAAAGCGTGTAGCATTAGACCATGGTTTAGTTCACAGGCAGTTTTCATTTCCTAAAAAAAATAAAAATTCAGAATGGGGGGAGAAGACTAGTTCTTTAGGGTCTGTTAGGGAAAGACCATTCGGGTTCCATTTTCGAGAACTACACGAAAACATACAATCTAACTCTAACAGAAATACATATTATCCTTTAAAGACTTGATTCTCCCCACACTTAGTTAGCTGTGGTGTCGAAATTGTGATTAACTTCGTTGTCGACTTCCATCGGACTATCTATGTAGTGTTTAACTCTGTGACCATTAACTTTAAATTCAATCCCATTTGAATTTATTAATTCTATCGTTCCGTATGGAAAAACTCTTTTAACTATGAATGGTCCAGACCATCTTGATTTCAATTTTCCAGGAAATAGCTTGAATCGTGAATTGAAAAAAAGAACTATGTCTCCTTCTTTAAATTCTTTTGAACTTCTGATTCTTTTATCATGCCATTTCTTCGTTCTTTCTTTATAGATTAACGAATTTTCGTATGCTTCATGTCTTAATTCTTCTAATTCATTTAGTTGACTTAATCGTAGACGTCCGGCTTCATGTAAATCAAGATTACATGTCTTCAAAGCCCAAAATGCTTTGTGTTCAATTTCTACTGGAAGATGACATGCTTTTCCATAAACAAGTCTAAAAGGTGTGGTTCCAATTGGAGTTTTGTAGGCTGTTCTAAAAGCCCAGAGTGCATCCTCCAATTTAATGGACCATTCCTTCGGATTTGATCCTACGGTATTCTCTAGAATTCGTTTTAAAGCTCGGTTGGTATTTTCAACTTGTCCACTTGTTTGTGGATGATATGCGGTGGAGATTTTATGAGTTACTCCATATCTTTTAAGAACTTTCTCAAGTTGATTATTACAAAAATGAGTACCCCGATCACTTATTAAAGCTTTCGGTGTTCCAAACCTTGCAAAAAGACGTTTTAAAAAGTTGACTACAACTCGTGCATCGTTAGTTGGGAGAGCTTGTGCTTCCACCCATTTAGATACATAATCAATGGCTACGAGTATATATAGATTATTATGAGATTTTGGAAATGGACCCATAAAGTCAATACCCCAAATGTCAAATACTTCACATACTTGGATGACATTTTGTGGCATTTCATCACGTTGACTTATTTTTCCGACTCTTTGACAAGCATCACAGGATTTGCAAAGAAGGTGTGCGTCTTTGTAAATTGTAGGCCAATAGAATCCAGCATCATAAACTTTTCTTGCTGTTAGTTGAGGCCCATAATGCCCTCCTGTTGGTCCTGTGTGACAATGGTTTAATATTTTACTAGCTTCATCTCCAAATACACATCGGCGTATTATTCCATCGGGACAACTTTTAAACAGATGTGGATCTTCCCAAAAATAGTGTTTTATATCACTGAAGAATTTCTTTCGTCTTTGGTACGATAATCCTTTTTCAAGGAATCCACATACTAAATAGTTTGCATAGTCTGCAAACCATGGAATTTCTTTATAATCTATCTTCAATAGATATTCATCAGGAAAGTTGTCTTGTATGGCCGATTCATTTAGAACTTCTAATTCGGGATTTTCAAGACGAGAAAGATGATCAGCGGCGAGATTTTCTGCTCCTCTTTTATCTCGGATTTCAATATCAAACTCTTGTAAGAGTATGATCCAACGGATTAATCTTGGTTTAGCATCTTGTTTTGAAAATAGGAATCTAAGAGCAGAATGGTCGGTATATGAAATGTCCCGTTCTTATTGATTAAAAACGTTCCATATTAATTGATTTCGTTGCGAGGTTTTGACCTCTATATGAGACGTTTTTCAAAGACTGCATTCATTTTAAAACAAACCATAACCTTTATTTCATCAATAAAGGCTTAAAAAGCTTTACGTAGATTATCAAATAATGATAATCTAAAATATCCTGTTTACACACGACCATTACATAATGGTTTACAATACAAATATGTTACAACAAAATAAGTTTCTTGAATGCAGTTTTTACACAATATCATACAAGCATGGACTCCAAATCTCGTCCTTATTTAAGTATGCGACAGCGGAAGCTCTTAATAATCACCTGAGAATAAACATGCTTAAAACGTCAACAAAAATGTTGGTGAGTTATAGGTTTAACCTATATATATCAAATCATAATAATAGACCACAAGATTTCATATTTCAATACACATCCCATACATAGAGATAAAAATCATTCATATGGTGAACACCTGGTAACCGACATTAACAAGATGCATATATAAGAATATCCCCATCATTCCGGGACACCCTTCGGATATGATATAAATTTCGAAGTACTAAAGCATCCGGTACTTTGGATGGGGTTTGTTAGGCCCAATAGATCTATCTTTAGGATTCGCGTCAATTAGGGTGTCTGTTCCCTAATTCATAGATTACCAGACTTAATAAAAAGGGGCATATTCGATTTCGATAATTCAACCATAGAATGTAGTTTCACGTACTTGTGTCTATTTTGTAAATCATTTATAAAACCTGCATGTATTCTCATCCCAAAAATATTAGATTTTAAAAATGGGACTATAACTCACTTTCACAGATTTTTACTTCGTCGGGAAGTAAGACTTGGCCACTGGTTGATTCACGAACCTATAACAATATATACATATATATCAAAGTATGTTCAAAATATATTTACAACACTTTTAATATATTTTGATGTTTTAAGTTTCTTAAGTCAGCTGTCCTCGTTAGTAACCTACAACTAGTTGTCCACAGTTAGATGTACAGAAATAAATCGATAAATATTATCTTGAATCAATCCACGACCCAGTGTATACGTATCTCAGTATTGATCACAACTCAAACTATATATATTTTGGAATCAACCTCAACCCTTTATAGCTAACTCCAACATTCACATATAGAGTGTCTATGGTTGTTCCGAAATATATATAGATGTGTCGACATGATAGGTCGAAACATTGTATACGTGTCTATGGTATCTCAAGATTACATAATATACAATACAAGTTGATTAAGTTATGGTTGGAATAGATTTGTTACAAATTTTCACGTAGGTAAAATGAGAAAAATTATCCAATCTTGTTTTACCCATAACTTCTTCATTTTAAATCCGTTTTGAGTGAATCAAATTGCTATGGTTTCATATTGAACTCTATTTTATGAATCTAAACAGAAAAAGTATAGGTTTATTGTCGGAAAAATAAGTTACAAGTCGTTTTTGTAAAGGTAGTCATTTCAGTCGAAAGAACGACGTCTAGATGACAATTTTAGAAAACATACTTCCACTTTGAGTTTAACCATGATTTTTGGATATAGTTTCATGTTCATAATAAAAATCATTTTCTCAGAATAACAACTTTTAAATCAAAGTTTATCATAGTTTTTAATTAACTAACCCAAAACAGCCCGCGGTGTTACTACGACGGCGTAAATCCGGTTTTACGGTGTTTTTCGTGTTTCCAGGTTTTAAATCATTAAGTTAGCATATCATATAGATATAGAACATGTGTTTAGTTGATTTTAAAAGTCAAGTTAGAAGGATTAACTTTTGTTTGCGAACAAGTTTAGAATTAACTAAACTATGTTCTAGTGATTACAAGTTTAAACCTTCGAATAAGATAGCTTTATATATATGAATCGAATGATGTTATGAACATCATTACTACCTTAAGTTCCTTGGATGAACCTACTGGAAAAGAGAAAAATGGATCTAGCTTCAATGGATCCTTGGATGGCTCAAAGTTCTTGAAGCAAAATCATGACACGAAAACAAGTTCAAGTAAGATCATCACTTGAAATAAGATTGTTATAGTTATAGAAATTGAACCAAAGTTTGAATATGATTATTACCTTGTATTAGAATGATAACCTACTGTAAGAAACAAAGATTTCTTGAGGTTGGATGATCACCTTACAAGATTGGAAGTGAGCTAGCAAACTTGAAAGTATTCTTGATTTTATGAAACTAGAACTTTTGGAATTTATGAAGAACACTTAGAACTTGAAGATAGAACTTGAGAGAATTCAATTAGATGAAGAAAATTGAAGAATGAAAGTGTTTGTAGGTGTTTTTGGTCGTTGGTGTATGGATTAGATATAAAGGATATGTAATTTTGTTTTCATGTAAATAAGTCATGAATGATTACTCATATTTTTGTAATCTTATGAGATATTTCATGCTAGTTGCCAAATGATGGTTCCCACATGTGTTAGGTGACTCACATGGGCTGCTAAGATCTGATCATTGGAGTGTATATACCAATAGTACATACATCTAAAAGCTGTGTATTGTACGAGTACGAATACGGGTGCATACGAGTAGAATTGTTGATGAAACTGAACGAGAATGTAATTGTAAGCATTTTTGTTAATTAGAAGTATTTTGATAAGTGTATTTAAGTCTTTCAAAAGTGTATAAATACATATTAAAACACTACATGCATATACATTTTAACTGAGTCGTTAAGTCATCGTTAGTCGTTACATGTAAGTGTTGTTTTGAAACCTTTAGGTTAATGATCTTGTTAAATGTTGTTAACCCAATGTTTATAATAACAAAAGAGATTTTAAATTATTATATTATCATGATATTATGATGTACGAATATCTCTTAATATGATATATATACATTAAATGTCGTTACAACGATAAACGTTACATATATGTCTCCTTTCAAAATCATTAAGTTAGTAGTCTTGTTTTTACATATGTAGTTCATTGTTAATATAATTAATGTTATGTTTACTTATCATAATATCATGTTAACTATATATATAACCATATATATGTCATCATATAGTTTTTTTACAAGTTTTAACGTTCGTGAATCACCGGTCAACTTGGGTGGTCAATCGTCTATATGAAACCTATTTCAATTAATCAAGTCTTAACAAGTTTGATTGCCTAACATGTTGGAAACATTTAATCATGTAAATATCAATCTCAATTAATATATATAAACATGGAAAAGTTCGGGTCACTACAGTACCTACCCGTTAAATAAATTTCGTCCCGAAATTTTAAGTTGTTGAAGGTGTTGACGAATCTTCTGGAAATAGATGCGGGTATTTCTTCTTCATCTGATCTTCACGCTCCCAGGTGAACTCGGGTCCTCTACAAGCATTCCATCGAACCTTAACAATTGGTATCTTGTTTTGCTTAAGTCTTTTAACCTCACGATCCATTATTTCGACTGGTTCTTCGATGAATTGAAGTTTTTCGTTGATTTGGATTTCATCTAACAGAATAGTGAGATCTTCTTTAGCAAAACATTTCTTCAAATTCGAGACGTGAAAAGTGTTATGTACAGCCGCGAGTTGTTGAGGTAACTCAAGTCGGTAAGCTACTGGTCCGACACGATCAATAATCTTGAATGGTCCAATATACCTTGGATTTAATTTCCCTCGTTTACCAAATCGAACAACGCCTTTCCAAGGTGCAACTTTAAGCATGACCATCTCTCCAATTTCAAATTCTATATCTTTTCTTTTAATGTCAGCGTAGCTCTTTTGCCGACTTTGGGCGGTTTTCAACCGTTGTTGAATTTGGATGATCTTCTCGGTAGTTTCTTGTATAATCTCCGGACCCGTAATCTGTCTATCCCCCACTTCACTCCAACAAATCGGAGACCTGCACTTTCTACCATAAAGTGCTTCAAACGGCGCCATCTCAATGCTTGAATGGTAGCTGTTGTTGTAGGAAAATTCTGCTAACGGTAGATGTCGATCCCAACTGTTTCCGAAATCAATAACACATGCTCGTAGCATGTCTTCAAGCGTTTGTATCGTCCTTTCGCTCTGCCCATCAGTTTGTGGATGATAGGCAGTACTCATGTCTAGACGAGTTCCTAATGCTTGCTGTAATGTCTGCCAGAATCTTGAAATAAATCTGCCATCCCTATCAGAGATAATAGAGATTGGTATTCCATGTCTGGAGACGACTTCCTTCAAATACAGTCGTGCTAACTTCTCCATCTTGTCATCTTCTCTTATTGGTAGGAAGTGTGCTGATTTGGTGAGACGATCAACTATTACCCAAATAGTATCAAAACCACTTGCAGTCCTTGGCAATTTAGTGATGAAATCCATGGTAATGTTTTCCCATTTCCATTCCGGGATTTCGGGTTGTTGAAGTAGACCTGATGGTTTCTGATGCTCAGCTTTGACCTTAGAACACGTCAAACATTCTCCTACGTATTTAGCAACATCGGCTTTCATACCCGGCCACCAAAAATGTTTCTTGAGATCCTTGTACATCTTCCCCATTCCAGGATGTATTGAGTATCTGGTTTTATGAGCTTCTCTAAGTACCATTTCTCTCATATCTCCAAATTTTGGTACCCAAATCCTTTCAGCCCTATACCGGGTTCCGTCTTCCCGAATATTAAGATGCTTCTCCGATCCTTTGGGTATTTCATCCTTTAAATTTCCCTCTTTTAAAACTCCTTGTTGCGCCTCCTTTATTTGAGTAGTAATGTTATTATGAATCATTATATTCATAGATTTTACTCGAATGGGTTCTCTGTCCTTCCTGCTCAAGGCATCGGCTACCACATTTGCCTTCCCCGGGTGGTAACGAATCTCAAAGTCGTAATCATTCAATAATTCAATCCACCTACGCTGCCTCATATTCAGTTGTTTCTGATTAAATATGTGTTGAAGACTTTTGTGGTCGGTATATATAATACTTTTGACCCCATATAAGTAGTGCCTCCAAGTCTTTAATGCAAAAACAACCGCGCCTAATTCCAAATCATGCGTCGTATAATTTTGTTCGTGAATCTTCAATTGTCTAGACGCATAAGCAATCACCTTCGTTCGTTGCATTAATACACAACCGAGACCTTGCTTTGATGCGTCACAATAAATCACAAAATCATCATTCCCTTCAGGCAATGACAATATAGGTGCCGTAGTTAGCTTTTTCTTCAATAACTGAAACGCTTTCTCTTGTTCATCATTCCATTCAAATTTCTTCCCTTTATGCGTTAATGCAGTCAAGGGTTTTGCTATTCTGGAAAAGTCTTGGATGAACCTTCTGTAGTAACCAGCTAGTCCTAAAAACTGGCGTATGTGTTTCGGAGTTTTCGGGGTTTCCCACTTTTCAACAGTTTCTATCTTTGCCGGATCCACCTTAATACCTTCTTTGTTCACTATGTGACCGAGGAATTGAACTTCTTCCAACCAAAATGCACACTTTGAAAACTTAGCGTACAATTCTTCCTTCCTCAATACTTCTAACACCTTTCTCAAATGTTCACCGTGTTCTTGGTCATTCTTTGAGTAAATAAGTATGTCATCAATGAAAACAATGACAAACTTGTCAAGGTATGGTCCACACACTCGGTTCATAAGGTCCATGAACACAGCTGGTGCATTAGTTAAACCAAACGGCATGACCATAAACTCGTAATGACCGTAACGTGTTCTGAAAGCAGTCTTTGGAATATCATCTTCTTTCACCCGCATTTGATGATACCCGGAACGTAAGTCAATCTTTGAATAAACAGACGAGCCTTGTAGTTGATCAAATAAGTCGTCGATTCTCGGTAGTGGGTAGCGGTTCTTGATGGTAAGTTTGTTCAACTCTCGGTAGTCGATACACAACCTGAATGTACCATCTTTCTTCTTGACAAACAAAACAGGAGCTCCCCACGGTGATGTGCTTGGTCGAATGAAACCACGCTCTAAAAGTTCTTGTAATTGGCTTTGCAGTTCTTTCATCTCGCTGGGTGCGAGTCTGTAAGGAGCACGAGCTATTGGTGCAGCTCCTGGTACAAGATCTATTTGAAATTCAACGGATCGATGTGGGGGTAATCCCGGTAATTCTTTCGGAAATACATCGGGAAATTCTTTTGCAATGGGAACATCATTGATGCTCTTTTCTTCAGTTTGTACTTTCTCGACGTGTGCTAGAACAGCATAGCAACCTTTTCTTATTAGTTTTTGTGCCTTCAAATTACTAATAAGATGTAGCTTCGTGTTGCCCTTTTCTCCGTACACCATTAAGGGTTTTCCTTTTTCTCGTATAATGCGAATTGCATTTTTGTAACAAACGATCTCTGCTTTCACTTCTTTCAACCAGTCCATACCGATTATCACATCAAAACTCCCTAACTCTACTGGTATCAAATCAATCTTAAATGTTTCGCTAACCAGTTTAATTTCTCGATTCCGACATATATTATCTGCTGAAATTAATTTACCATTTGCTAATTCGAGTAAAAATTTACTATCCAAAGGCGTCAATGGACAACTTAATTTAGCACAAAAATCTCTACTCATATAGCTTCTATCCGCACCCGAATCAAATAAAACGTAAGCAGATTTATTGTCAATAAGAAACGTACCCGTAACAAGCTCCGGGTCTTCCTGTGCCTCTACCGCATTAATATTGAAAACTCTTCCACGGCCTTGTCCATTCGTGTTCTCCTGGTTCGGGCAATTTCTAATAATGTGGCCTGGTTTTCCACATTTATAACAAACTACATTGGCATAACTTGCTCCGACACTACTTGCTCCGCCATTACTCGTTCCGACACCATTTGTTCCTTTCGTTCTATTAACCCCTGGTCCGTAGACCTCACACTTCGCCGCGCTATGACCATTTCTTTTACACTTGTTGCAAAATTTGGTGCAGAACCCCGAGTGATTCTTTTCACACCTTTGGCATAGTTGCTTCTGATTGTTGTTGTTGTTGTTGTTGTTGTTGGGCCGTTTGTTGTAGTTGCGATTGATGTTGCGATTGTTGGGATAATTGTTGCGATTATTGTTGTAATTGCTGTTGTTGTTGTATTGGTGATTCTTATCACCGTTTTCCTCCCACTTTCTTTTGACTTGCTTCACATTGGCCTCTTCAGCAGTCTGTTCTTTAATTCTTTCTTCAATCTGGTTCACTAGTTTGTGAGCCATTCTACATGCCTGTTGTATGGAGGCGGGCTCGTGTGAACTTATATCTTCTTGGATTCTTTCCGGTAATCCTTTCACAAACGCGTCGATCTTCTCTTCCTCATCTTCGAATGCTCCCGGACACAATAGGCACAATTCTGTGAATCGTCTTTCGTACGTGGTAATATCAAATCCTTGGGTTCGTAACCCTCTAAGTTCTGTCTTGAGCTTATTGACCTCGGTTCTGGGACGGTACTTCTCGTTCATCAAGTGCTTGAATGCTGACCACGGTAGTGCGTACGCATCATCTTGTCCCACTTGCTCTAGATAGGTATTCCACCATGTTAACGCAGAACCTGTGAAGGTATGCGTAGCGTACTTCACTTTGTCCTCTTCAGTACACTTACTTATGGCAAACACCGATTCAACCTTCTCGGTCCACCGTTTCAATCCGATCGGTCCTTCGGTTCCATCAAATTCCAAAGGTTTGCAGGTAGTGAATTCTTTGTAGGTGCATCCTACACGATTTCCTGTACTGCTAGATCCAAGGTTATTGTTGGTATGTAGCGCAGCCTGTACTGCGGCTATGTTTGAAGCTAGAAAAGTACGGAATTCCTCTTCATTCATATTCACGGTGTGTCGAGTAGTCGGTGCCATTTCCTTCAAAATAGTTAAATGGAACAAGTTAATCATACAGAATATTAAGAGTAGTTAATAGTATTTCGTAGCATAATATGAACTCATTTATAAAAGCTTTTTCTTCATATTAGCGTTTTATAAGTTTAAATTCGGGTAGTACCTACCCGTTAAGTTCATACTTAGTAGCTAATATACAATTCAACTACTACAATTCTATATGAAAAACTGATTATAATAATATTTCGCGTTCAAACTTTTATACAATATTTTACAAACTTACAATACCGCTTATTTTACATAAAGCATGAAATATAGCACACAATAACTTTGCTACAAGATAGTTGTGAAGACAATTCTAGCTAGTACACAAGTCGTTCAGCAAAGGCAATAAAGACACGTAATTCATACGTCCAGAAACAAGTCATGCATTCTGGTTTTACTAGGACTACTTCCCATCCTTGGTCTTGTGCAACATAACCGTTATGGCCGTTGATAAGACAGCGTGTTGTAACGTCATCAAAGGGACGAGGGTTACGTAATGTCCAACAGTCCCGTAATAATCTAAAAACCTCATTTCTTACCCCAATTACCGACTCCGTCACTTGTGGAAACGTTTTGTTTAATAGTTGTAGCCCGATGTTCTTGTTCTCACTTTGGTGAGAAGCGAACATTACTAATCCGTAAGCATAACATGCTTCTTTATGTTGCATGTTAGCCGCTTTTTCTAAATCACGAAGTCCAATATTCGGATATATTGAGTCAAAATAATTTCTTAACCCGTTGCGTAAAATAGCATTTGCGTTCCCCGCAATATATGCGTCAAAGTAAACACATCGTAACTTATGGGTTTCCCAATGTGATATCCCCCATCTTTCAAATGAAAGTCTCTTATAAACCAAGACATTCTTGGAACGTTCTTCGAATGTCTTACAAACTGATCTCGCCTTAAATAGTTGTGCCGAAGAATTCTGGCCGACTCTAGACAAGATTTCATCAATCATGTCTCCGGGTAGGTCTCTTAAAATATTGGGTTGTCTATCCATTTTGTGTTTTTAAACTGTAAAATAGACAAGAGTTAGATTCATAAAAAAATACTTATTAATACAAGCAATTTTTACATATATCATAAAGCATAAGAACACTATATTACATATATTACACCACACGAATACAACTATCTTATTCCGACTCGCTCGTTTCTTCTTCTTCGGTTTTGGTTCGTTTTGCCAAGTTTCTAGGGATATATGATGTTCCCCTAATACGAGCCGTCGTTGTCCACATTGGTTTAGAAAAACCTGGTGGTTTAGAGGTTCCCGGGTCATTGTTACAACTTAAGGACTTCGGGGGTTGACGATACATATAAAGTTCATCGGGGTTGGAATTAGATTTCTCTATTTTTATGCCCTTTCCCTTATTATTTTCTTTTGCCTTTTTAAATTCAGTTGAGGTAATTTCTATAACATCATCGGAATTCTCGTCGGAATCCGATTCATCGGAGAATTGGTAATCCTCCCAATATTTTGCTTCCTTGGCGGAAACACCATTGACCATAATTAACTTTGGTCGGTTGGTTGAGGATTTTCTTTTACTTAATCGTTTTATTATTTCCCCCACCGGTTCTATTTCTTCATCCGGTTCCGATTCTTCTTCCGGTTCTGATTCTTCTTCCGGTTCCGACTCTTCTTCCGGTTCCTCTTCGGGAACTTGTGAATCAGTCCACAAATCATTCCAATTTACATTTGACTCTTCATTATTATTAGGTGAGTCAATGGGACTTGTTCTAGAGGTAGACATCTATCACATAATATCAAACACGTTAAGAGATTAATATATCACATAATATTCATATGTTAAAAATATATAGTTTCCAACAAAAATGTTAAGCAATCATTTTTAAAGAAAACACGGTCGAAGTCCAGACTCACTAATGCATCCTAACAAACTCGATAAGACACACTAATGCAAATTTTCTGGTTCTCTAAGACCAACGCTCGGATACCAACTGAAATTACAGTGGGGATAACCACCGTCCCACCCAGTGCCTTCCCAGCTAACCACCTGGTGACCACTGAGTGTACCTCAGATACTGATTTTAGGGCATACCTCTCGGCTACTGCCAACCCTCGTAAGGGATCGCAAGGAGTAAGAGCCAATGCTTCGTCACAGGTAACACTGTGAGAACCTCCTTTACGACTAACCCGCCACACATGGACGGCGTTATACCAGCTCTGATACCAACTGAAATGTCCCGTTCTTATTGATTAAAAACGTTCCATATTAATTGATTTCGTTGCGAGGTTTTGACCTCTATATGAGACGTTTTTCAAAGACTGCATTCATTTTAAAACAAACCATAACCTTTATTTCATCAATAAAGGCTTAAAAAGCTTTACGTAGATTATCAAATAATGATAATCTAAAATATCCTGTTTACACACGACCATTACATAATGGTTTACAATACAAATATGTTACAACAAAATAAGTTTCTTGAATGCAGTTTTTACACAATATCATACAAGCATGGACTCCAAATCTCGTCCTTATTTAAGTATGCGACAGCGGAAGCTCTTAATAATCACCTGAGAATAAACATGCTTAAAACGTCAACAAAAATGTTGGTGAGTTATAGGTTTAACCTATATATATCAAATCATAATAATAGACCACAAGATTTCATATTTCAATACACATCCCATACATAGAGATAAAAATCATTCATATGGTGAACACCTGGTAACCGACATTAACAAGATGCATATATAAGAATATCCCCATCATTCCGGGACACCCTTCGGATATGATATAAATTTCGAAGTACTAAAGCATCCGGTACTTTGGATGGGGTTTGTTAGGCCCAATAGATCTATCTTTAGGATTCGCGTCAATTAGGGTTTCTGTTCCCTAATTCATAGATTACCAGACTTAATAAAAAGGGGCATATTCGATTTCGATAATTCAACCATAGAATGTAGTTTCACGTACTTGTGTCTATTTTGTAAATCATTTATAAAACCTGCATGTATTCTCATCCCAAAAATATTAGATTTTAAAAATGGGACTATAACTCACTTTCACAGATTTTTACTTCGTCGGGAAGTAAGACTTGGCCACTGGTTGATTCACGAACCTATAACAATATATACATATATATCAAAGTATGTTCAAAATATATTTACAACACTTTTAATATATTTTGATGTTTTAAGTTTCTTAAGTCAGCTGTCCTCGTTAGTAACCTACAACTAGTTGTCCACAGTTAGATGTACAGAAATAAATCGATAAATATTATCTTGAATCAATCCACGACCCAGTGTATACGTATCTCAGTATTGATCACAACTCAAACTATATATATTTTGGAATCAACCTCAACCCTTTATAGCTAACTCCAACATTCACATATAGAGTGTCTATGGTTGTTCCGAAATATATATAGATGTGTCGACATGATAGGTCGAAACATTGTATACGTGTCTATGGTATCTCAAGATTACATAATATACAATACAAGTTGATTAAGTTATGGTTGGAATAGATTTGTTACAAATTTTCACGTAGCTAAAATGAGAAAAATTATCCAATCTTGTTTTACCCATAACTCCTTCATTTTAAATCCGTTTTGAGTGAATCAAATTGCTATGGTTTCATATTGAACTCTATTTTATGAATCTAAACAGAAAAAGTATAGGTTTATTGTCGGAAAAATAAGTTACAAGTCGTTTTTGTAAAGGTAGTCATTTCAGTCGAAAGAACGACGTCTAGATGACAATTTTAGAAAACATACTTCCACTTTGAGTTTAACCATAATTTTTGGATATAGTTTCATGTTCATAATAAAAATCATTTTCTCAGAATAACAACTTTTAAATCAAAGTTTATCATAGTTTTTAATTAACTAACCCAAAACAGCCCGCGGTGTTACTACGACGGCGTAAATCCGGTTTTACGGTGTTTTTCGTGTTTCCAGGTTTTAAATCATTAAGTTAGCATATCATATAGATATAGAACATGTGTTTAGTTGATTTTAAAAGTCAAGTTAGAAGGATTAACTTTTGTTTGCGAACAAGTTTAGAATTAACTAAACTATGTTCTAGTGATTACAAGTTTAAACCTTCGAATAAGATAGCTTTATATATATGAATCGAATGATGTTATGAACATCATTACTACCTTAAGTTCCTTGGATGAACCTACTGGAAAAGAGAAAAATGGATCTAGCTTCAATGGATCCTTGGATGGCTCAAAGTTCTTGAAGCAAAATCATGACACGAAAACAAGTTCAAGTAAGATCATCACTTGAAATAAGATTGTTATAGTTATAGAAATTGAACCAAAGTTTGAATATGATTATTACCTTGTATTAGAATGATAACCTACTGTAAGAAACAAAGATTTCTTGAGGTTGGATGATCACCTTACAAGATTGGAAGTGAGCTAGCAAACTTGAAAGTATTCTTGATTTTATGAAACTAGAACTTTTGGAATTTATGAAGAACACTTAGAACTTGAAGATAGAACTTGAGAGAATTCAATTAGATGAAGAAAATTGAAGAATGAAAGTGTTTGTAGGTGTTTTTGGTCGTTGGTGTATGGATTAGATATAAAGGATATGTAATTTTGTTTTCATGTAAATAAGTCATGAATGATTACTCATATTTTTGTAATCTTATGAGATATTTCATGCTAGTTGCCAAATGATGGTTCCCACATGTGTTAGGTGACTCACATGGGCTGCTAAGAGCTGATCATTGGAGTGTATATACCAATAGTACATACATCTAAAAGCTGTGTATTGTACGAGTACGAATACGGGTGCATACGAGTAGAATTGTTGATGAAACTGAACGAGAATGTAATTGTAAGCATTTTTGTTAATTAGAAGTATTTTGATAAGTGTATTTAAGTCTTTCAAAAGTGTATAAATACATATTAAAACACTACATGCATATACATTTTAACTGAGTCGTTAAGTCATCGTTAGTCGTTACATGTAAGTGTTGTTTTGAAACCTTTAGGTTAATGATCTTGTTAAATGTTGTTAACCCAATGTTTATAATAACAAAAGAGATTTTAAATTATTATATTATCATGATATTATGATGTACGAATATCTCTTAATATGATATATATACATTAAATGTCGTTACAACGATAAACGTTACATATATGTCTCCTTTCAAAATCATTAAGTTAGTAGTCTTGTTTTTACATATGTAGTTCATTGTTAATATAATTAATGATATGTTTACTTATCATAATATCATGTTAACTATATATATAACCATATATATGTCATCATATAGTTCTTTTACAAGTTTTAACGTTCGTGAATCACCGGTCAACTTGGGTGGTCAATCGTCTATATGAAACCTATTTCAATTAATCAAGTCTTAACAAGTTTGATTGCCTAACATGTTGGAAACATTTAATCATGTAAATATCAATCTCAATTAATATATATAAACATGGAAAAGTTCGGGTCACTACAGTATAAACCACCGTTTTTGCTAGAACGAGATATGATCGAAATTTGTCAAAAGCAAAGACAATAGCTGAAATGTCCCGTTCTTATTGATTAAAAACGTTCCATATTAATTGATTTCGTTGCGAGGTTTTGACCTCTATATGAGACGTTTTTTTCAAAGACTGCATTCATTTTTAAACAAACCATAACCTTTATTTCATCAATAAAGGTTTAAAAAGCTTTACGTAGATTATCAAATAATGATAATCTAAAATATCCTGTTTACACACGACCATTACATAATGGTTTACAATACAAATATGTTACAACAAAATAAGTTTCTTGAATGCAGTTTTTACACAATATCATACAAGCATGGACTCCAAATCTTGTCCTTATTTAAGTATGCGACAGCGGAAGCTCTTAATAATCACCTGAGAATAAACATACTTAAAACGTCAACAAAAATGTTGGTGAGTTATAGGTTTAACCTATATATATCAAATCGTAACAATAGACCACAAGATTTCATATTTCAATACACATCCCATACATAGAGATAAAAATCATTCATATGGTGAACACCTGGTAACCGACAATAACAAGATGCATATATAAGAATATCCCCATCATTCCGGGACACCCTTCGGATATGATATAAATTTCGAAGTACTAAAGCATCCGGTACTTTGGATGGGGTTTGTTAGGCCCAATAGATCTATCTTTAGGATTCGCGTCAATTAGGGTGTCTGTTCCCTAATTCTTAGATTACCAGACTTAATAAAAAGGGGCATATTCGATTTCGATAATTCAACCATAGAATGTAGTTTCACGTACTTGTGTCTATTTTGTAAATCATTTATAAAACCTGCATGTATTCTCATCCCAAAAATATTAGATTTTTAAAAGTGGGACTATAACTCACTTTCACAGATTTTTACTTCGTCGGGAAGTAAGACTTGGCCACTGGTTGATTCACGAACCTATAACAATATATACATATATATATATCAAAGTATGTTCAAAATATATTTACAACACTTTTAATATATTTTGATGTTTTAAGTTTATTAAGTCAGCTGTCCTCGTTAGTAACCTACAACTAGTTGTCCACAGTTAGATGTACAGAAATAAATTGATAAATATTATCTTGAATCAATCCACGACCCAGTGTATACGTATCTCAGTATTGATCACAACTCAAACTATATATATTTTGGAATCAACCTCAACCCTGTATAGCTAACTCCAACATTCACATATAGAGTGTCTATGGTTGTTCCGAAATATATATAGATGTGTCGACATGATAGGTCGAAACATTGTATACGTGTCTATGGTATCTCAAGATTACATAATATATAATACAAGTTGATTAAGTTATGGTTGGAATAGATTTGTTACCAATTTTCACGTAGCTAAAATGAGAAAAATTATCCAATCTTGTTTTACCCATAACTTCTTCATTTTAAATCCGTTTTGAGTGAATCAAATTGCTATGGTTTCATATTGAACTCTATTTTATGAATCTAAACAAAAAAAGTATAGGTTTCTAGTCGGAAAAATAAGTTACAAGTCGTTTTTGTAAAGGTAGTCATTTCAGTCGAAAGAACGACGTCTAGATGACCATTTTAGAAAACATACTTCCACTTTGAGTTTAACCATAATTTTTGGATATAGTTTCATGTTCATAATAAAAATCATTTTCTCAGAATAACAACTTTTAAATCAAAGTTTATCATAGTTTTTAATTAACTAACCCAAAACAGCCCGCGGTGTTACTACGACGGCGTAAATCCGGTTTTACGGTGTTTTTCGTGTTTCCAGGTTTTAAATCATTAAGTTAGCATATCATATAGATATAGAACATGTGTTTAGTTGATTTTAAAAGTCAAGTTAGAAGGATTAACTTTTGTTTGCGAACAAGTTTAGAATTAACTAAACTATGTTCTAGTGATTACAAGTTTAAACCTTCGAATAAGATAGCTTTATATGTATGAATCGAATGATTTTATGAACATCATTACTACCTTAAGTTCCTTGGATGAACCTACTGGAAAAGAGAAAAATGGATCTAGCTTCAATGGATCCTTGGATGGCTCAAAGTTCTTGAAGCAAAATCATGACACGAAAACAAGTTCAAGTAAGATCATCACTTGAAATAAGATTGTTATAGTTATAGAAATTGAACCAAAGTTTGAATATGATTATTACCTTGTATTAGAATGATAACCTACTGTAAGAAACAAAGATTTCTTGAGGTTGGATGATCACCTTACAAGATTGGAAGTGAGCTAGCAAACTTGAAAGTATTCTTGATTTTATGAAACTAGAACTTTTGGAATTTATGAAGAACACTTAGAACTTGAAGATAGAACTTGAGAGAGTTCAATTAGATGAAGAAAATTGAAGAATGAAAGTGTTTGTAGGTGTTTTTGGTCGTTGGTGTATGGATTAGATATAAAGGATATGTAATTTTGTTTTCATGTAAATAAGTCATGAATGATTACTCATATTTTTGTAATCTTATGAGATATTTCATGCTAGTTGCCAAATGATGGTTCCCACATGTGTTAGGTGACTCACATGGGCTGCTAAGAGCTGATCATTGGAGTGTATATACCAATAGTACATACATCTAAAAGCTGTGTATTGTACGAGTACGAATACGGGTGCATACGAGTAGAATTGTTGATGAAACTGAACGAGAATGTAATTGTAAGCATTTTTGTTAAGTAGAAGTATTTTGATAAGTGTATTGAAGTCTTTCAAAAGTGTATAAATACATATTAAAACACTACATGTATATACATTTTAACTGAGTCGTTAAGTCATCGTTAGTCGTTACATGTAAGTGTTGTTTTGAAACCTTTAGGTTAACGATCTTGTTAAATGTTGTTAACCCAATGTTTATAATATCAAAAGAGATTTTAAATTATTATATTATCATGATATTATGATATATAATATATCTCAGTATGATGTATATACAGTTAAATGTCGTTACAACGATAATCGTTACATATATGTCTCATTTCGAAATCATTAAGTTAGTAGTCTTATTTTTACATATGTATTTCTTTGTTAATACACTTAATAATATATTTACTTATCATTTAACATAATTAACCAAGTGTATCAATATCTTAATATGATTCATATGTACCTAGTAAGACGTTGTTATAACGATAATCGTTATATATATCGTTTTCGAGTTTCTTAAATTAATAGTCTCATTTTTATGTATATAACTCATTGTTAAAATACCTAATGAGATACATACTTATAATAAAAACATGTTAACTATATATATAACCATATATATGTCATCGTATAGTTTTTACAAGTTTTAACGTTCGTGAATCACCGGTCAACTTGGGTGGTCAATTGTCTATATGAAACATATTTCAATTAATCAAGTCTTAACAAGTTTGATTGCTTAACATGTTGGAAACATTTAATCATGTAAATATCAATCTCAATTAATATATATAAACATGGAAAAGTTAGGGTCACTACAGTACCTACCCGTTAAATAAATTTCGTCCCGAAATTTTAAGCTGTTGAAGGTGTTGACGAGTCTTCTGGAAATAGATGAGGGTATTTCTTCTTCATCTGATCTTCACGCTCCCAGGTGAACTCGGGTCCTCTACGAGCATTCCATCGAACCTTAACAATTGGTATCTTGTTTTGCTTAAGTCTTTTAACCTCACGATCCATTATTTCGACGGGTTCTTCGATGAATTGGAGTTTTTCGTTGATTTGGATTTCATCTAACGGAATAGTGAGATCTTCTTTAGCAAAACATTTCTTCAAATTCGATACGTGGAAAGTGTTATGTACAGCCGCGAGTTGTTGAGGTAACTCAAGTCGGTAAGCTACTGGTCCGACACGATCAATAATCTTGAATGGTCCAATATACCTTGGATTTAATTTCCCTCGTTTACCAAATCGAACAACGCCTTTCCAAGGTGAAACTTTAAGCATGACCATCTCTCCAATTTCAAATTCTATATCTTTTCTTTTAATGTCAGCGTAGCTCTTTTGTCGACTTTGGGCGGTTTTCAACCGTTGTTGAATTTGGATGATCTTCTCGGTAGTTTCTGGTATAATCTCCGGACCCGTAATCTGTCTATCCCCCACCTCACTCCAACAAATCGGAGACCTGCACTTTCTACCATAAAGTGCTTCAAACGGCGCCATCTCAATGCTTGAATGGTAGCTGTTGTTGTAGGAAAATTCTGCTAACGGTAGATGTCGATCCCAACTGTTTCCGAAATCAATAACACATGCTCGTAGCATGTCTTCAAGCGTTTGTATCGTCCTTTCGCTCTGCCCATCAGTTTGTGGATGATAGGCAGTACTCATGTCTAGACGAGTTCCTAATGCTTGCTGTAATGTCTGCCAGAATCTTGAAATAAATCTGCCATCCCTATCAGAGATAATAGAGATTGGTATTCCATGTCTGGAGACGACTTCCTTCAAATACAGTCGTGCTAACTTCTCCATCTTGTCATCTTCTCTTATTGGTAGGAAGTGTGCTGATTTGGTGAGACGATCAACTATTACCCAAATAGTATCAAAACCACTTGCAGTCCTTGGCAATTTAGTGATGAAATCCATGGTAATGTTTTCCCATTTCCATTCCGGGATTTCGGGTTGTTGAAGTAGACCTGATGGTTTCTGATGCTCAGCTTTGACCTTAGAACACGTCAAACATTCTCCTACGTATTTAGCAACATCGGCTTTCATACCCGGCCACCAAAAATGTTTCTTGAGATCCTTGTACATCTTCCCCGTTCCAGGATGTATTGAGTATCTGGTTTTATGAGCTTCTCTAAGTACCATTTCTCTCATATCTCCAAATTTTGGTACCCAAATCCTTTCAGCCCTATACCGGGTTCCGTCTTCCCGAATATTAAGATGCTTCTCCGATCCTTTGGGTATTTCATCCTTTAAATTTCCCTCTTTTAAAACTCCTTGTTGCGCCTCCTTTATTTGAGTAGTAATGTTATTATGAATCATTATATTCATAGATTTTACTCGAATGGGTTCTCTATCCTTCCTGCTCAAGGCATCGGCTACCACATTTGCCTTCCCCGGGTGGTAACGAATCTCAAAATCGTAATCATTCAATAATTCAATCCACCTACGCTGCCTCATATTCAGTTGTTTCTGATTAAATATGTGTTGAAGACTTTTGTGGTCGGTATATATAATACTTTTGACCCCATATAAGTAGTGCCTCCAAGTCTTTAATGCAAAAACAACCGCGCCTAATTCCAAATCATGCGTCGTATAATTTTGTTCGTGAATCTTCAATTGTCTAGACGCATAAGCAATCACCTTCGTTCGTTGCATTAATACACAACCGAGACCTTGCTTTGATGCGTCACAATAAATCACAAAATCATCATTCCCTTCAGGCAATGACAATATAGGTGCCGTAGTTAGCTTTTTCTTCAATAACTGAAACGCTTTCTCTTGTTCATCATTCCATTCAAATTTCTTCCCTTTATGCGTTAATGCAGTCAAGGGTTTTGCTATTCTGGAAAAGTCTTGGATGAACCTTCTGTAGTAACCAGCTAGTCCTAAAAACTGGCGTATGTGTTTCGGAGTTTTCGGGGTTTCCCACTTTTCAACAGTTTCTATCTTTGCCGGATCCACCTTAATACCTTCTTTGTTCACTATGTGACCGAGGAATTGAACTTCTTCCAACCAAAATGCACACTTTGAAAACTTAGCGTACAATTCTTCCTTCCTCAATACTTCTAACACCTTTCTCAAATGTTCACCGTGTTCTTGGTCATTCTTTGAGTAAATAAGTATGTCATCAATGAAAACAATGACAAACTTGTCAAGGTATGGTCCACACACTCGGTTCATAAGGTCCATGAACACAGCTGGTGCATTAGTTAAACCAAACGGCATGACCATAAACTCGTAATGACCGTAACGTGTTCTGAAAGCAGTCTTTGGAATATCATCTTCTTTCACCCGCATTTGATGATACCCGGAACGTAAGTCAATCTTTGAATAAACAGACGAGCCTTGTAGTTGATCAAATAAGTCGTCGATTCTCGGTAGTGGGTAGCGGTTCTTGATGGTAAGTTTGTTCAACTCTCGGTAGTCGATACACAACCTGAATGTACCATCTTTCTTCTTGACAAACAAAACAGGAGCTCCCCACGGTGATGTGCTTGGTCGAATGAAACCACGCTCTAAAAGTTCTTGTAATTGGCTTTGCAGTTCTTTCATCTCGCTGGGTGCGAGTCTGTAAGGAGCACGAGCTATTGGTGCAGCTCCTGGTACAAGATCTATTTGAAATTCAACGGATCGATGTGGGGGTAATCCCGGTAATTCTTTCGGGAATACATCGGGAAATTCTTTTGCAATGGGAACATCATTGATGCTCTTTTCTTCAGTTTGTACTTTCTCGACGTGTGCTAGAACAGCATAGCAACCTTTTCTTATTAGTTTTTGTGCCTTCAAATTACTAATAAGATGTAGCTTCGTGTTGCCCTTTTCTCCGTACACCATTAAGGGTTTTCCTTTTTCTCGTATAATGCGAATTGCATTTTTGTAACAAATGATCTCCGCTTTCACTTCTTTCAACCAGTCCATACCGATTATCACATCAAAACTCCCTAACTCTACTGGTATCAAATCAATCTTAAATGTTTCGCTAACCAGTTTAATTTCTCGATTCCGACATATATTATCTGCTGAAATTAATTTACCATTTGCTAATTCGAGTAAAAATTTACTATCCAAAGGCGTCAATGGACAACTTAATTTAGCACAAAAATGTCTACTCATATAGCTTCTATCCGCACCCGAATCAAATAAAACGTAAGCAGATTTATTGTCAATAAGAAACGTACCCGTAACAAGCTCCGGGTCTTCCTGTGCCTCTACCGCATTAATATTGAAAACTCTTCCACGGCCTTGTCCATTCGTGTTCTCCTGGTTCGGGCAATTTCTAATAATGTGGCCTGGTTTTCCACATTTATAACAAACTACATTGGCATAACTTGCTCCGACACTACTTGCTCCGCCATTACTCGTTCCGACACCATTTGTTCCTTTCGTTCTATTAACCCCTGGTCCGTAGACCTCACACTTCGCCGCGCTATGACCATTTCTTTTACACTTGTTGCAAAATTTGGTGCAGAACCCCGAGTGATTCTTTTCACACCTTTGGCATAGTTGCTTCTGATTGTTGTTGTTGTTGCGGTTATTATTGTTGTTGGGATGATTGTTGTAGTTGCTGTTGTTGTTGTTGTTGTTGTTGTTGTTGTTGTTGGGCCGTTTGTTGTAGTTGCGATTGATGTTGCGATTGTTGGGATAATTGTTGCGATTATTGTTGTAATTGCTGTTGTTGTTGTATTGGTGATTCTTATCACCGTTTTCCTCCCACTTTCTTTTGACTTGCTTCACATTGGCCTCTTCAGCAGTCTGTTCTTTAATTCTTTCTTCAATCTGGTTCACTAGTTTGTGAGCCATTCTACATGCCTGTTGTATGGAGGCGGGCTCGTGTGAACTTATATCTTGTTGGATTCTTTCCGGTAATCCTTTCACAAACGCGTCGATCTTCTCTTCCTCATCTTCGAATGCTCCCGGACACAATAGGCACAATTCTGTGAATCGTCTTTCGTACGTGGTAATATCAAATCCTTGGGTTCGTAACCCTCTAAGTTCTATCTTGAGCTTATTGACCTCGGTTCTGGGACGGTACTTCTCGTTCATCAAGTGCTTGAATGCTGACCACGGTAGTGCGTACGCATCATCTTGTCCCACTTGCTCTAGATAGGTATTCCACCATGTTAACGCAGAACCTGTGAAGGTATGCGTAGCGTACTTCACTTTATCCTCTTCAGTACACTTACTTATGGCAAACACCGATTCAACCTTCTCGGTCCACCGTTTCAATCCGATCGGTCCTTCGGTTCCATCAAATTCCAAAGGTTTGCAGGCAGTGAATTCTTTGTAGGTGCATCCTACACGATTTCCTGTACTGCTAGATCCAAGGTTATTGTTGGTATGTAGCGCAGCCTGTACTGCGGCTATGTTTGAAGCTAGAAAAGTACGGAATTCCTCTTCATTCATGTTCACGGTGTGTCGAGTAGTCGGTGCCATTTCCTTCAAAATAGTTAAATGGAACAAGTTAATCATACAGAATATTAAGAGTAGTTAATAGTATTTCGTAGCATAATATGAACTCATTTATAAAAGCTTTTTCTTCATATTAGCGTTTTATAAGTTTAAATTCGGGTAGTACCTACCCGTTAAGTTCATACTTAGTAGCTAATATACAATTCAACTACTACAATTCTATATGAAAAACTGATTATAATAATATTTCGCGTTCAAACTTTTATACAATATTTTACAAACTTACAATACCGCTTATTTTACATAAAGCATGAAATATAGCACACAATAACTTTGATACAAGATAGTTGTGAAGACAATTCTAGCTAGTACACAAGTCGTTCAGCAAAGGCAATAAAGACACGTAATTCATACGTCCAGAAACAAGTCATGCATTCTGGTTTTACTAGGACTACTTCCCATCCTTGGTCTTGTGCAACATAACCGTTATGGCCGTTGATAAGACAGCGTGTTGTAACGTCATCAAAGGGACGAGGGTTTCGTAATGTCCAACAGTCCCGTAATAATCTAAAAACCTCATTTCTTACCCCAATTACCGACTCCGTCACTTGTGGAAACGTTTTGTTTAATAGTTGTAGCCCGATGTTCTTGTTCTCACTTTGGTGAGAAGCGAACATTACTAATCCGTAAGCATAACATGCTTCTTTATGTTGCATGTTAGCCGCTTTTTCTAAATCACGAAGTCCAATATTCGGATATATTGAGTCAAAATAATTTCTTAACCCGTTGCGTAAAATAGCATTTGGGTTCCCCGCAATATATGCGTCAAAGTAAACACATCGTAACTTATGGGTTTCCCAATGTGATATCCCCCATCTTTCAAACGAAAGTCTCTTATAAACCAAGACATTCTTGGAACGTTCTTCGAATGTCTTACAAACTGATCTCGCCTTAAATAGTTGTGCCGAAGAATTCTGGCCGACTCTAGACAAGATTTCATCAATCATGTCTCCGGGTAGGTCTCTTAAAATATTGGGTTGTCTATCCATTTTGTGTTTTTAAACTGTAAAATAGACAAGAGTTAGATTCATAAAAAAAAATACTTATTAATACAAGCAATTTTTACATATATCATAAAGCATAAGAACACTATATTCCATATATTACACCACACGAATACAACTATCTTATTCCGACTCGCTCGTTTCTTCTTCTTCGGTTTTAGTTCGTTTTGCCAAGTTTCTAGGGATATATGATGTTCCCCTAATACGAGCCGTCGTTGTCCACATTGGTTTAGAAAAACCTGGTGGTTTAGAGGTTCCCGGGTCATTGTTACAACTTAAGGACTTCGGGGGTTGACGATACATATAAAGTTCATCGGGGTTGGAATTAGATTTCTCTATTTTTATGCCCTTTCCCTTATTATTTTCTTTTGCCTTTTTAGATTCAGTTGGGGTAATTTCTATAACATCATCGGAATTCTCGTCGGAATCCGATTCATCGGAGAATTGGTAATCCTCCCAATATTTTGCTTCCTTGGCGGAAACACCATTGACCATAATTAACTTTGGTCGGTTGGTTGAGGATTTTCTTTTACTTAACCGTTTTATTATTTCCCCCACCGGTTCTATTTCTTCATCCGGTTCCGATTCTTCTTCCGGTTCCGATTCTTCTTCCGGTTCCGACTCTTCTTCCGGTTCCTCTTCGGGAACTTGTGAATCAGTCCACAAATCATTCCAATTTACATTTGACTCTTCATTATTATTAGGTGAGTCAATGGGACTTGTTCTAGAGGTAGACATCTATCACATAATATCAAACACGTTAAGAGATTAATATATCACATAATATTCATATGTTAAAAATATATAGTTTCCAACAAAAATGTTAAGCAATCATTTTTAAAGAAAATACGGTCGAAGTCCAGACTCACTAATGCATCCTAACAAACTCGATAAGACACACTAATGCAAATTTTCTGGTTCTCTAAGACCAACGCTCTGATACCAACTGAAATGTCCCGTTCTTATTGATTAAAAACGTTCCATATTAATTGATTTCGTTGCGAGGTTTTGACCTCTATATGAGACGTTTTTTTCAAAGACTACATTCATTTTTAAACAAACCATAACCTTTATTTCATCAATAAAGGTTTAAAAAGCTTTACGTAGATTATCAAATAATGATAATCTAAAATATCCTGTTTACACACGACCATTACATAATGGTTTACAATACAAATATGTTACAACAAAATAAGTTTCTTGAATGCAGTTTTTACACAATATCATACAAGCATGGACTCCAAATCTTGTCCTTATTTAAGTATGCGACAGCGGAAGCTCTTAATAATCACCTGAGAATAAACATACTTAAAACGTCAACAAAAATGTTGGTGAGTTATAGGTTTAACCTATATATATCAAATCGTAACAATAGACCACAAGATTTCATATTTCAATACACATCCCATACATAGAGATAAAAATCATTCATATGGTGAACACCTGGTAACCGACAATAACAAGATGCATATATAAGAATATCCCCATCATTCCGGGACACCCTTCGGATATGATATAAATTTCGAAGTACTAAAGCATCCGGTACTTTGGATGGGGTTTGTTAGGCCCAATAGATCTATCTTTAGGATTCGCGTCAATTAGGGTGTCTGTTCCCTAATTCTTAGATTACCAGACTTAATAAAAAGGGGCATATTCGATTTCGATAATTCAACCATAGAATGTAGTTTCACGTACTTGTGTCTATTTTGTAAATCATTTATAAAACCTGCATGTATTCTCATCCCAAAAATATTAGATTTTTAAAAGTGGGACTATAACTCACTTTCACAGATTTTTACTTCGTCGGGAAGTAAGACTTGGCCACTGGTTGATTCACGAACCTATAACAATATATACATATATATATATCAAAGTATGTTCAAAATATATTTACAACACTTTTAATATATTTTGATGTTTTAAGTTTATTAAGTCAGCTGTCCTCGTTAGTAACCTACAACTAGTTGTCCACAGTTAGATGTACAGAAATAAATTGATAAATATTATCTTGAATCAATCCACGACCCAGTGTATACGTATCTCAGTATTGATCACAACTCAAACTATATATATTTTGGAATCAACCTCAACCCTGTATAGCTAACTCCAACATTCACATATAGAGTGTCTATGGTTGTTCCGAAATATATATAGATGTGTCGACATGATAGGTCGAAACATTGTATACGTGTCTATGGTATCTCAAGATTACATAATATATAATACAAGTTGATTAAGTTATGGTTGGAATAGATTTGTTACCAATTTTCACGTAGCTAAAATGAGAAAAATTATCCAATCTTGTTTTACCCATAACTTCTTCATTTTAAATCCGTTTTGAGTGAATCAAATTGCTATGGTTTCATATTGAACTCTATTTTATGAATCTAAACAAAAAAAGTATAGGTTTCTAGTCGGAAAAATAAGTTACAAGTCGTTTTTGTAAAGGTAGTCATTTCAGTCGAAAGAACGACGTCTAGATGACCATTTTAGAAAACATACTTCCACTTTGAGTTTAACCATAATTTTTGGATATAGTTTCATGTTCATAATAAAAATCATTTTCTCAGAATAACAACTTTTAAATCAAAGTTTATCATAGTTTTTAATTAACTAACCCAAAACAGCCCGCGGTGTTACTACGACGGCGTAAATCCGGTTTTACGGTGTTTTTTCGTGTTTCCAGGTTTTAAATCATTAAGTTAGCATATCATATAGATATAGAACATGTGTTTAGTTGATTTTAAAAGTCAAGTTAGAAGGATTAACTTTTGTTTGCGAACAAGTTTAGAATTAACTAAACTATGTTCTAGTGATTACAAGTTTAAACCTTCGAATAAGATAGCTTTATATGTATGAATCGAATGATGTTATGAACATCATTACTACCTTAAGTTCCTTGGATGAACCTACTGGAAAAGAGAAAAATGGATCTAGCTTCAATGGATCCTTGGATGGCTCAAAGTTCTTGAAGCAAAATCATGACACGAAAACAAGTTCAAGTAAGATCATCACTTGAAATAAGATTGTTATAGTTATAGAAATTGAACCAAAGTTTGAATATGATTATTACCTTGTATTAGAATGATAACCTACTGTAAGAAACAAAGATTTCTTGAGGTTGGATGATCACCTTACAAGATTGGAAGTGAGCTAGCAAACTTGAAAGTATTCTTGATTTTATGAAACTAGAACTTTTGGAATTTATGAAGAACACTTAGAACTTGAAGATAGAACTTGAGAGAGTTCAATTAGATGAAGAAAATTGAAGAATGAAAGTGTTTGTAGGTGTTTTTGGTCGTTGGTGTATGGATTAGATATAAAGGATATGTAATTTTGTTTTCATGTAAATAAGTCATGAATGATTACTCATATTTTTGTAATCTTATGAGATATTTCATGCTAGTTGCCAAATGATGGTTCCCACATGTGTTAGGTGACTCACATGGGCTGCTAAGAGCTGATCATTGGAGTGTATATACCAATAGTACATACATCTAAAAGCTGTGTATTGTACGAGTACGAATACGGGTGCATACGAGTAGAATTGTTGATGAAACTGAACGAGAATGTAATTGTAAGCATTTTTGTTAAGTAGAAGTATTTTGATAAGTGTATTGAAGTCTTTCAAAAGTGTATAAATACATATTAAAACACTACATGTATATACATTTTAACTGAGTCGTTAAGTCATCGTTAGTCGTTACATGTAAGTGTTGTTTTGAAACCTTTAGGTTAACGATCTTGTTAAATGTTGTTAACCCAATGTTTATAATATCAAAAGAGATTTTAAATTATTATATTATCATGATATTATGATATATAATATATCTCAGTATGATGTATATACAGTTAAATGTCGTTACAACGATAATCGTTACATATATGTCTCATTTCGAAATCATTAAGTTAGTAGTCTTATTTTTACATATGTATTTCTTTGTTAATACACTTAATAATATATTTACTTATCATTTAACATAATTAACCAAGTGTATCAATATCTTAATATGATTCATATGTACCTAGTAAGACGTTGTTATAACGATAATCGTTATATATATCGTTTTCGAGTTTCTTAAATTAATAGTCTCATTTTTATGTATATAACTCATTGTTAAAATACCTAATGAGATACATACTTATAATAAAAACATGTTAACTATATATATAACCATATATATGTCATCGTATAGTTTTTACAAGTTTTAACGTTCGTGAATCACCGGTCAACTTGGGTGGTCAATTGTCTATATGAAACATATTTCAATTAATCAAGTCTTAACAAGTTTGATTGCTTAACATGTTGGAAACATTTAATCATGTAAATATCAATCTCAATTAATATATATAAACATGGAAAAGTTCGGGTCACTACAATAGCAAGGAGTTCTTTTTCAGTAGTTGTATAGTTCGTTTGTGCTCCTTGTAATGTCTTACTAGCATAATATATAGGTTGAAATCTTTTTTCGATCCTTTGTCCTAAAACGGCTCCCATTGCAAAATCACTTGCATCGCACATTAGTTCAAATGGTAGATTCCAATTTGGTGTTATCATGATTGGCGCATTAGTGAGTTTCTCTTTAAGAATATTAAAAGATTTGATACACTCATCTGAAAAGATGAATGGAGCATCCTTTTCTAGGAGTTTATTCATAGGAGTGGCAATTTTAGAAAAATCTTTTATGAAACGTCGGTAAAAACCGGCATGCCCTAGAAAACTCCTAACTCCTCTAACATTGGTGGGATGTGGAAGTTTAGCAATTACATCTACTTTAGCTCTATCCACTTCAATTCCTTCTTTTGAAATTTTATGTCCAAGAACGATGCCTTCTTTAACCATGAAATGGCATTTCTCCCAATTAAGTACTAGATTTGATTGTTCGCATCTAATAAGCATTCGTTCCAGATTAACTAGACATGATTCAAATGTATCACCGAAGACTGAAAAGTCATCCATGAAAACTTCCATGCATTCTTCTATCATGTCATGAAAAATCGCCATCATACACCTTTGAAAGGTTGCAGGGGCGTTACAAAGTCCAAATGGCATACGTTTGTAAGCAAAAGTACCATAAGGGCACGTGAATGTGGTTTTCTCTTGATCTTCGGGTGCTATTGGAATTTGAAAATATCCGGAAAATCCATCTAGAAAACAATAGTAACTATTTCTGGCTAATCTTTCCAACATTTGATCTATGAAAGGTAAGGGAAAGTGATCTTTTCTGGTGGCGTCATTTAATTTTCTATAATCAATACACACACGCCATCCTGTTACAGTCCTAGTAGGAATAAGCTCATTTTTCTCATTTGTAATGACAGTCATGCCACCCTTCTTAGGTACGCATTGAACTGGGCTTACCCATGGACTATCAGAGATTGGATAAATTAGACCTGCATCTAGTAGTTTAATAATCTCTTTCTTAACTACATCTTGCATATTAGGATTTAGTCTTCGTTGGCGTTGCACATACGTTTTATGACCTTCTTCCATAAGAATTTTATGTGTGCAATACGAAGGACTTATTCCTTTAATATCATGAATCTTCCATGCAATGGCTGGTTTATGAGCTTTCAACACAGAAATGAGTTGTGATTTCTCATTTTCAGTAAGAGAAGACGATATTATTACAGGTAATTCAGATTCACCATGTAAATAAGCGTATTCCAAATGGTTTGGAAGTGGCTTTAACTCTAATTTCGGTGGTTCTTCTATCGATGATTTGTATCGATATCTGTCTTCTTCTTTTAGCATTTGAATTTCTTCTGTTGTTGGTTCATATCCATTAGCTATAAGTGTAGCTAACATTTCAGCTTCATCAATTGGTTCATTACCTTCTCCTAAAGAACATTCTCCTGTTCCTTGTAATTCTGGAAATTCTTCTAACAATTCTGCATGTGCATCTATAGTTTGAATATAATAACATGTATCATCTGCAGATTGTGGTTGTTGCATTGCTCTATCAACTGAAAAGGTAACACTCTCGTCCTCTATACTTAGGGTCAATTTCTATAGCCGTATTTAAGAATGGTCTTCCTAATATGAGAGGAACTTGAGAATCTTCTTCCATGTCCAGAACAACAAAATCTACTGGAAATACTAAAGTACCAACTTTAACTAGCATGTTCTCCATTATCCCTCTAGGATATTTTATTGATCTATCGGCTAGTTGTATGCTTATTCTGGTTGGTTTCAATTCTCCAAGGTCTAGTTTAGCGTATAGTGAATACGGCATTAGATTTATACTAGCACCTAAGTCTGCCAATGCTTCTATTGAACTAAGACTACCCAGAAAACATGGAATTGTGAAACTTTCCTGGATCAGATAGGTTTTCTGGTATCTTATTCAACAGCACTGCTGAACAATTAGCATTCATGGTAACAGCCGAGAGTTCTTCCATTTTCTTTCTATTTGAGATTAGATCTTTCAAGAATTTAGCATATCTAGGCATTCCTGAAATCACATCAATGAAAGGAAGATTTACATTTATCTGTTTAAACATATCCAAGAATTTGGATTGCTCGGCTTCAAGTTTCTCTTTCTTCATTTTATGTAGTGACCCGAACTTTTCCATGTTTATATACATTAATTGAGATTGATGTTTACATGATTAAATGTTTCCAACATGTTAAGCAATCAAACTTGTTAAGACTTGATTAATTGAAATAGGTTTCATATAGACAATTGACCACCCAAGTTGACCGGTGATTCGCGAACGTTAAAACTTGTAAAAAAACTATATGATGACATATATATGGTTATATATATAGTTAACATGATATTATGATAAGTAAACATATCATTAATTATATTAACAATGAACTACATATGTAAAAACAAGACTACTAACTTAATGATTTTGAAACGAGACATATATGTAACGTTTATCGTTGTAACGACATTTAATGTATATATATCATATTAAGAGATATTTGTACATCATAATATCATGATAATATAATAATTTAAAATCTCTTTTGATATTATAAACATTGGGTTAACAACATTTAACAAGATCGTTAACCTAAAGGTTTCAAAACAACACTTACATGTAACGACTAACGATGACTTAACGACTCAGTTAAAATGTATATACATGTAGTGTTTTAATATGTATTTATACACTTTTGAAAGATTTCAATACACTTATCAAAATACTTCTACTTAACAAAAATGCTTACAATTACATTCTCGTTCAGTTTCATCAACAATTCTACTCGTATGCACCCGTATTCGTACTCGTACAATACACAGCTTTTAGATGTATGTACTATTGGTATATACACTCCAATGATCAGCTCTTAGCAGCCCATGTGAGTCACCTAACACATGTGGGAACCATCATTTGGCAACTAGCATGAAATATCTCATAAGATTACAAAAATATGAGTAATCATTCATGACTTATTTACATGAAAACAAAATTACATATCCTTTATATCTAATCCATACACCAACGACCAAAAACACCTACAAACACTTTCATTCTTCAATTTTCTTCATCTAATTGAACTCTCTCAAGTTCTATCTTCAAGTTCTAAGTGTTCTTCATAAATTCCAAAAGTTCTAGTTTCATAAAATCAAGAATACTTTCAAGTTTGCTAGCTCACTTCCAATCTTGTAAGGTGATCATCCAACCTCAAGAAATCTTTGTTTCTTACAGTAGGTTATCATTCTAATACAAGGTAATAATCATATTCAAACTTTGGTTCAATTTCTATAACTATAACAATCTTATTTCAAGTGATGATCTTACTTGAACTTGTTTTCGTGTCATGATTTTGCTTCAAGAACTTTGAGCCATCCAAGGATCCATTGAAGCTAGATCCATTTTTCTCTTTTCCAGTAGGTTCATCCAAGGAACTTAAGGTAGTAATGATGTTCATAACATCATTCGATTCATACATATAAAGCTATCTCATTCGAAGGTTTAAACTTGTAATCACTAGAACATAGTTTAGTTAATTCTAAACTTGTTCGCAAACAAAAGTTAATCCTTCTAACTTGACTTTTAAAATCAACTAAACACATGTTCTATATCTATATGATATGCTAACTTAATGATTTAAAACCTGGAAACACGAAAAACACCGTAAAACCGGATTTACGCCGTCGTAGTAACACCGCGGGCTGTTTTGGGTTAGTTAATTAAAAACTATGATAAACTTTGATTTAAAAGTTGTTATTCTGAGAAAATGATTTTTATTATGAACATGAAACTATATCCAAAAATTATGGTTAAACTCAAAGTGGAAGTATGTTTTCTAAAATGGTCATCTAGACGTCGTTCTTTCGACTGAAATGACTACCTTTACAAAAATGACTTGTAACTTATTTTTCCGACTAGAAACCTATACTTTTTTTGTTTAGATTCATAAAATAGAGTTCAATATGAAACCATAGCAATTTGATTCACTCAAAACGGATTTAAAATGAAGAAGTTATGGGTAAAACAAGATTGGATAATTTTTCTCATTTTAGCTACGTGAAAATTGGTAACAAATCTATTCCAACCATAACTTAATCAACTTGTATTATATATTATGTAATCTTGAGATACCATAGACACGTATACAATGTTTCGACCTATCATGTCGACACATCTATATATATTTCGGAACAACCATAGACACTCTATATGTGAATGTTGGAGTTAGCTATACAGGGTTGAGGTTGATTCCAAAATATATATAGTTTGAGTTGTGATCAATACTGAGATACGTATACACTGGGTCGTGGATTGATTCAAGATAATATTTATCAATTTATTTCTGTACATCTAACTGTGGACAACTAGTTGTAGGTTACTAACGAGGACAGCTGACTTAATAAACTTAAAACATCAAAATATATTAAAAGTGTTGTAAATATATTTTGAACATACTTTGATATATATGTATATATTGTTATAGGTTCGTGAATCAACCAGTGGCCAAGTCTTACTTCCCGACGAAGTAAAAATCTGTGAAAGTGAGTTATAGTCCCACTTTTAAAATCTAATATTTTTGGGATGAGAATACATGCAGGTTTTATAAATGATTTACAAAATAGACACAAGTACGTGAAACTACATTCTATGGTTGAATTATCGAAATCGAATATGCCCCTTTTTATTAAGTCTGGTAATCTAAGAATTAGGGAACAGACACCCTAATTGACGCGAATCCTAAAGATAGATCTATTGGGCCTAACAAACCCCATCCAAAGTACCGGATGCTTTAGTACTTCGAAATTTATATCATATCCGAAGGGTGTCCCGGAATGATGGGGATATTCTTATATATGCATCTTGTTATTGTCGGTTACCAGGTGTTCACCATATGAATGATTTTTATCTCTATGTATGGGATGTGTATTGAAATATGAAATCTTGTGGTCTATTGTTACGATTTGATATATATAGGTTAAACCTATAACTCACCAACATTTTTGTTGACGTTTTAAGCATGTTTATTCTCAGGTGATTATTAAGAGCTTCCGCTGTCGCATACTTAAATAAGGACAAGATTTGGAGTCCATGCTTGTATGATATTGTGTAAAAACTGCATTCAAGAAACTTATTTTGTTGTAACATATTTGTATTGTAAACCATTATGTAATGGTCGTGTGTAAACAGGATATTTTAGATTATCATTATTTGATAATCTACGTAAAGCTATAATCTACGTAAAGCTTTTTAAACCTTTATTGATGAAATAAAGGTTATGGTTTGTTTAAAAATGAATGCAGTCTTTGAAAAACGTCTCATATAGAGGTCAAAACCTCGCAACGAAATCAATTAATATGGAACGTTTTTAATCAATAAGAACGGGACATTTCAGTTGGTATCCGAGCGTTGGTCTTAGAGAACCAGAAAATTTGCATTAGTGTGTCTTATCGAGTTTGTTAGGATGCATTAGTGAGTCTGGACTTCGACCGTGTTTTCTTTAAAAATGATTGCTTAACATTTTTGTTGGAAACTATATATTTTTAACATATGAATATTATGTGATATATTAATCTCTTAACGTGTTTGATATTATGTGATAGATGTCTACCTCTAGAACAAGTCCCATTGACTCACCTAATAATAATGAAGAGTCAAATGTAAATTGGAATGATTTGTGGACTGATTCACAAGTTCCCGAAGAGGAACCGGAAGAAGAGTCGGAACCGGAAGAAGAATCGGAACCGGAAGAAGAATCGGAACCGGATGAAGAAATAGAACCGGTGGGGGAAATAATAAAACGGTTAAGTAAAAGAAAATCCTCAACCAACCGACCAAAGTTAATTATGGTCAATGGTGTTTCCGCCAAGGAAGCAAAATATTGGGAGGATTACCAATTCTCCGATGAATCGGATTTCGACGAGAATTCCGATGATGTTATAGAAATTACCCCAACTGAATTTAAAAAGGCAAAAGAAAATAATAAGGGAAAGGGCATAAAAATAGAGAAATCTAATTCCAACCCCGATGAACTTTATATGTATCGTCAACCCCCGAAGTCCTTAAGTTGTAACAATGACCCGGGAACCTCTAAACCACCAGGTTTTTCTAAACCAATGTGGACAACGACGGCTCGTATTAGGGGAACATCATATATCCCTAGAAACTTGGCAAAACGAACCAAAACCGAAGAAGAAGAAACGAGCGAGTCGGAATAAGATAGTTGTATTCGTGTGGTGTAATATATGGAATATAGTGTTCTTATGCTTTATGATATATGTAAAAATTGCTTGTATTAATAAGTATTTTTTTTATGAATCTAACTCTTGTCTATTTTACAGTTTAAAAACACAAAATGGATAGACAACCCAATATTTTAAGAGACCTACCCGGAGACATGATTGATGAAATCTTGTCTAGAGTCGGCCAGAATTCTTCGGCACAACTATTTAAGGCGAGATCAGTTTGTAAGACATTCGAAGAACGTTCCAAGAATGTCTTGGTTTATAAGAGACTTTCGTTTGAAAGATGGGGGATATCACATTGGGAAACCCATAAATTACGATGTGTTTACTTTGACGCATATATTGCGGGGAACCCAAATGCTATTTTACGCAACGGGTTAAGAAATTATTTTGACTCAATATATCCGAATATTGGACTTCGTGATTTAGAAAAAGCGGCTAACATGCAACATAAAGAAGCATGTTATGCTTACGGATTAGTAATGTTCGCTTCTCACCAAAGTGAGAACAAGAACATCGGGCTACAACTATTAAACAAAACGTTTCCACAAGTGACGGAGTCGGTAATTGGGGTAAGAAATGAGGTTTTTAGATTATTACGGGACTGTTGGACATTACGTAACCCTCGTCCCTTTGATGACGTTACAACACGCTGTCTTATCAACGGCCATAACGGTTATGTTGCACAAGACCAAGGATGGGAAGTAGTCCTAGTAAAACCAGAATGCATGACTTGTTTCTGGACGTATGAATTACGTGTCTTTATTGCCTTTGCCGAACGACTTGTGTACTAGCTAGAATTGTCTTCACAACTATCTTGTATCAAAGTTATTGTGTGCTATATTTCATGCTTTATGTAAAATAAGCGGTATTGTAAGTTTGTAAAATATTGTATAAAAGTTTGAACGCGAAATATTATTACAATCAGTTTTTCATATAGAATTGTAGTAGTTGAATTGTATATTAGCTACTAAGTATGAACTTAACGGGTAGGTACTACCCGAATTTAAACTTATAAAACGCTAATATGAAGAAAAAGCTTTTATAAATGAGTTCATATTATGCTACGAAATACTATTAACTACTCTTAATATTCTGTATGATTAACTTGTTCCATTTAACTATTTTGAAGGAAATGGCACCGACTACTCGACACACCGTGAATATGAATGAAGAGGAATTCCGTACTTTTCTAGCTTCAAACATAGCCGCAGTACAGGCTGCGCTACATACCAACAATAACCTTGGATCTAGCAGTACAGGAAATCGTGTAGGATGCACCTACAAAGAATTCACTGCCTGCAAACCTTTGGAATTTGATGGAACCGAAGGACCGATCGGATTGAAACGGTGGACCGAGAAGGTTGAATCGGTGTTTGCCATAAGTAAGTGTACTGAAGAGGACAAAGTGAAGTACGCTACGCATACCTTCACAGGTTCTGCGTTAACATGGTGGAATACCTATCTAGAGCAAGTGGGACAAGATGATGCGTACGCACTACCGTGGTCAGCATTCAAGCACTTGATGAACGAGAAGTACCGTCCCAGAACCGAGGTCAATAAGCTCAAGACAGAACTTAGAGGGTTACGAACCCAAGGATTTGATATTACCACTTACGAAAGACGATTCACAGAATTGTGCCTATTGTGTCCGGGAGCATTCGAAGATGACGAAGAGAAGATCGACGCGTTTGTGAAAGGATTACCGGAAAGAATCCAAGAAGATATAAGTTCACACGAGCCCGCCTCCATACAACAGGCATGTAGAATGGCTCACAAACTAGTGAACCAGATTGAAGAAAGAATTAAAGAACAGACTGCTGAAGAGGCCAATGTGAAGCAAGTCAAAAGAAAGTGGGAGGAAAACGGTGATAAGAATCACCAATACAACAACAACAGCAATTACAACAATAATCGCAACAATTATCCCAACAATCGCAACATCAATCGCAACTACAACAAACGGCCCAACAACAACAACAACAACAACAACAACAACAACAACAGCAACTACAACAATCATCCCAACAACAATAATAACCGCAACAACAACAACAATCAGAAGCAACTATGCCAAAGGTGTGAAAAGAATCACTCGGGGTTCTGCACCAAATTTTGCAACAAGTGTAAAAGAAATGGTCATAGCGCGGCGAAGTGTGAGGTCTACGGACCAGGGGTTAATAGAACGAAAGGAACAAATGGTGTCGGAACGAGTAATGGCGGAGCAAGTAGTGTCGGAGCAAGTTATGCCAATATAGTTTGTTATAAATGTGGAAAACCAGGCCACATTATTAGAAATTGCCCGAACCAGGAGAACACGAATGGACAAGGCCGTGGAAGAGTTTTCAATATTAATGCGGTAGAGGCACAGGAAGACCCGGAGCTTGTTACGGGTACGTTTCTTATTGACAATAAATCTGCTTACGTTTTATTTGATTCGGGTGCGGATAGAAGCTATATGAGTAGAGATTTTTGTGCTAAATTAAGTTGTCCATTGACGCCTTTGGATAGTAAATTTTTACTCGAATTAGCAAATGGTAAATTAATTTCAGCAGATAATATATGTCGGAATCGAGAAATTAAACTGGTTAGCGAAACATTTAAGATTGATTTAATACCAGTAGAGTTAGGGAGTTTTGATGTGATAATCGGTATGGACTGGTTGAAAGAAGTGAAAGCGGAGATCGTTTGTTACAAAAATGCAATTCGCATTATACGAGAAAAAGGAAAACCCTTAATGGTGTACGGAGAAAAGGGCAACACGAAGCTACATCTTATTAGTAATTTGAAGGCACAAAAACTAATAAGAAAAGGTTGCTATGCTGTTCTAGCACACGTCGAGAAAGTACAAACTGAAGAAAAGAGCATCAATGATGTTCCCATTGCAAAAGAATTTCCCGATGTATTTCCGAAAGAATTACCGGGATTACCCCCACATCGATCCGTTGAATTTCAAATAGATCTTGTACCAGGAGCTGCACCAATAGCTCGTGCTCCTTACAGACTCGCACCCAGCGAGATGAAAGAACTGCAAAGCCAATTACAAGAACTTTTAGAGCGTGGTTTCATTCGACCAAGCACATCACCGTGGGGAGCTCCTGTTTTGTTTGTCAAGAAGAAAGATGGTACATTCAGGTTGTGTATCGACTACCGAGAGTTGAACAAACTTACCATCAAGAACCGCTACCCACTACCGAGAATCGACGACTTATTTGATCAACTACAAGGCTCGTCTGTTTATTCAAAGATTGACTTACGTTCCGGGTATCATCAAATGCGGGTGAAAGAAGATGATATTCCAAAGACTGCTTTCAGAACACGTTACGGTCATTACGAGTTTATGGTCATGCCGTTTGGTTTAACTAATGCACCAGCTGTGTTCATGGACCTTATGAACCGAGTGTGTGGACCATACCTTGACAAGTTTGTCATTGTTTTCATTGATGACATACTTATTTACTCAAAGAATGACCAAGAACACGGTGAACATTTGAGAAAGGTGTTAGAAGTATTGAGGAAGGAAGAATTGTACGCTAAGTTTTCAAAGTGTGCATTTTGGTTGGAAGAAGTTCAATTCCTCGGTCACATAGTGAACAAAGAAGGTATTAAGGTGGATCCGGCAAAGATAGAAACTGTTGAAAAGTGGGAAACCCCGAAAACTCCGAAACACATACGCCAGTTTTTAGGACTAGCTGGTTACTACAGAAGGTTCATCCAAGACTTTTCCAGAATAGCAAAACCCTTGACTGCATTAACGCATAAAGGGAAGAAATTTGAATGGAATGATGAACAAGAGAAAGCGTTTCAGTTATTGAAGAAAAAGCTAACTACGGCACCTATATTGTCATTGCCTGAAGGGAATGATGATTTTGTGATTTATTGTGATGCATCAAAGCAAGGTCTCGGTTGTGTATTAATGCAACGAACGAAGGTGATTGCTTATGCGTCTAGACAATTGAAGATTCACGAACAAAATTATACGACGCATGATTTGGAATTAGGCGCGGTTGTTTTTGCATTAAAGACTTGGAGGCACTACTTGTATGGGGTCAAAAGTATTATATATACCGACCACAAAAGTCTTCAACACATATTTAATCAGAAACAACTGAATATGAGGCAGCGTAGGTGGATTGAATTATTGAATGATTACGATTTTGAGATTCGTTACCACCCGGGGAAGGCAAATGTGGTAGCCGATGCCTTGAGCAGGAAGGATAGAGAACCCATTCGAGTAAAATCTATGAATATAATGATTCATAATAACATTACTACTCAAATAAAGGAGGCGCAACAAGGAGTTTTAAAAGAGGGAAATTTAAAGGATGAAATACCCAAAGGATCGGAGAAGCATCTTAATATTCGGGAAGACGGAACCCGGTATAGGGCTGAAAGGATTTGGGTACCAAAATTTGGAGATATGAGAGAAATGGTACTTAGAGAAGCTCATAAAACCAGATACTCAATACATCCTGGAATGGGGAAGATGTACAAGGATCTCAAGAAACATTTTTGGTGGCCGGGTATGAAAGCCGATGTTGCTAAATACGTAGGAGAATGTTTGACGTGTTCTAAGGTCAAAGCTGATCATCAGAAACCATCAGGTCTACTTCAACAACCCGAAATCCCGGAATGGAAATGGGAAAACATTACCATGGATTTCATCACTAAATTGCCAAGGACTGCAAGTGGTTTTGATACTATTTGGGTAATAGTTGATCGTCTCACCAAATCAGCACACTTCCTACCAATAAGAGAAGATGACAAGATGGAGAAGTTAGCACGACTGTATTTGAAGGAAGTCATCTCCAGACATGGAATACCAATCTCTATTATCTCTGATAGGGATGGCAGATTTATTTCAAGATTCTGGCAGACATTACAGCAAGCATTAGGAACTCGTCTGGACATGAGTACTGCCTATCATCCACAAACTGATGGGCAGAGTGAAAGGACGATACAAACGCTTGAAGACATGCTACGAGCATGTGTTATTGATTTCGGAAACAGTTGGGATCGACATCTACCGTTAGCAGAATTTTCCTACAACAACAGCTACCATTCAAGCATTGAGATGGCGCCGTTTGAAGCACTTTATGGTAGAAAGTGCAGGTCTCCGATTTGTTGGAGTGAGGTGGGGGATAGACAGATTACGGGTCCGGAGATTATACAAGAAACTACCGAGAAGATCATCCAAATTCAACAACGATTGAAAACCGCCCAAAGTCGACAAAAGAGCTACGCTGACATTAAAAGAAAAGATATAGAATTTGAAATTGGAGAGATGGTCATGCTTAAAGTTTCACCTTGGAAAGGCGTTGTTCGATTTGGTAAACGAGGGAAATTAAATCCAAGGTATATTGGACCATTCAAGATTATTGATCGTGTCGGACCAGTAGCTTACCGACTTGAGTTACCTCAACAACTCGCGGCTGTACATAACACTTTCCACGTCTCGAATTTGAAGAAATGTTTTGCTAAAGAAGATCTCACTATTCCGTTAGATGAAATCCAAATCAACGAAAAACTCCAATTCATCGAAGAACCCGTCGAAATAATAGATCGTGAGGTTAAAAGACTTAAGCAAAACAAGATACCAATTGTTAAGGTTCGATGGAATGCTCGTAGAGGACCCGAGTTCACCTGGGAGCGTGAAGATCAGATGAAGAAGAAATACCCGCATCTATTTCCAGAAGATTCGTCAACACCTTCAACAGCTTAAAATTTCGGGACGAAATTTATTTAACGGGTAGGTACTGTAGTGACCCGAACTTTTCCATGTTTATATACATTAATTGAGATTGATGTTTACATGATTAAATGTTTCCAACATGTTAAGCAATCAAACTTGTTAAGACTTGATTAATTGAAATAGGTTTCATATAGACAATTGACCACCCAAGTTGACCGGTGATTCGCGAACGTTAAAACTTGTAAAAAAACTATATGATGACATATATATGGTTATATATATAGTTAACATGATATTATGATAAGTAAACATATCATTAATTATATTAACAATGAACTACATATGTAAAAACAAGACTACTAACTTAATGATTTTGAAACGAGACATATATGTAACGTTTATCGTTGTAACGACATTTAATGTATATATATCATATTAAGAGATATTTGTACATCATAATATCATGATAATATAATAATTTAAAATCTCTTTTGATATTATAAACATTGGGTTAACAACATTTAACAAGATCGTTAACCTAAAGGTTTCAAAACAACACTTACATGTAACGACTAACGATGACTTAACGACTCAGTTAAAATGTATATACATGTAGTGTTTTAATATGTATTTATACACTTTTGAAAGATTTCAATACACTTATCAAAATACTTCTACTTAACAAAAATGCTTACAATTACATTCTCGTTCAGTTTCATCAACAATTCTACTCGTATGCACCCGTATTCGTACTCGTACAATACACAGCTTTTAGATGTATGTACTATTGGTATATACACTCCAATGATCAGCTCTTAGCAGCCCATGTGAGTCACCTAACACATGTGGGAACCATCATTTGGCAACTAGCATGAAATATCTCATAAGATTACAAAAATATGAGTAATCATTCATGACTTATTTACATGAAAACAAAATTACATATCCTTTATATCTAATCCATACACCAACGACCAAAAACACCTACAAACACTTTCATTCTTCAATTTTCTTCATCTAATTGAACTCTCTCAAGTTCTATCTTCAAGTTCTAAGTGTTCTTCATAAATTCCAAAAGTTCTAGTTTCATAAAATCAAGAATACTTTCAAGTTTGCTAGCTCACTTCCAATCTTGTAAGGTGATCATCCAACCTCAAGAAATCTTTGTTTCTTACAGTAGGTTATCATTCTAATACAAGGTAATAATCATATTCAAACTTTGGTTCAATTTCTATAACTATAACAATCTTATTTCAAGTGATGATCTTACTTGAACTTGTTTTCGTGTCATGATTTTTCTTCAAGAACTTTGAGCCATCCAAGGATCCATTGAAGCTAGATCCATTTTTCTCTTTTCCAGTAGGTTCATCCAAGGAACTTAAGGTAGTAATGATGTTCATAACATCATTCGATTCATACATATAAAGCTATCTCATTCGAAGGTTTAAACTTGTAATCACTAGAACATAGTTTAGTTAATTCTAAACTTGTTCGCAAACAAAAGTTAATCCTTCTAACTTGACTTTTAAAATCAACTAAACACATGTTCTATATCTATATGATATGCTAACTTAATGATTTAAAACCTGGAAACACGAAAAACACCGTAAAACCGGATTTACGCCGTCGTAGTAACACCGCGGGCTGTTTTGGGTTAGTTAATTAAAAACTATGATAAACTTTGATTTAAAAGTTGTTATTCTGAGAAAATGATTTTTATTATGAACATGAAACTATATCCAAAAATTATGGTTAAACTCAAAGTGGAAGTATGTTTTCTAAAATGGTCATCTAGACGTCGTTCTTTCGACTGAAATGACTACCTTTACAAAAATGACTTGTAACTTATTTTTCCGACTAGAAACCTATACTTTTTTTGTTTAGATTCATAAAATAGAGTTCAATATGAAACCATAGCAATTTGATTCACTCAAAACGGATTTAAAATGAAGAAGTTATGGGTAAAACAAGATTGGATAATTTTTCTCATTTTAGCTACGTGAAAATTGGTAACAAATCTATTCCAACCATAACTTAATCAACTTGTATTATATATTATGTAATCTTGAGATACCATAGACACGTATACAATGTTTCGACCTATCATGTCGACACATCTATATATATTTCGGAACAACCATAGACACTCTATATGTGAATGTTGGAGTTAGCTATACAGGGTTGAGGTTGATTCCAAAATATATATAGTTTGAGTTGTGATCAATACTGAGATACGTATACACTGGGTCGTGGATTGATTCAAGATAATATTTATCAATTTATTTCTGTACATCTAACTGTGGACAACTAGTTGTAGGTTACTAACGAGGACAGCTGACTTAATAAACTTAAAACATCAAAATATATTAAAAGTGTTGTAAATATATTTTGAACATACTTTGATATATATGTATATATTGTTATAGGTTCGTGAATCAACCAGTGGCCAAGTCTTACTTCCCGACGAAGTAAAAATCTGTGAAAGTGAGTTATAGTCCCACTTTTAAAATCTAATATTTTTGGGATGAGAATACATGCAGGTTTTATAAATGATTTACAAAATAGACACAAGTACGTGAAACTACATTCTATGGTTGAATTATCGAAATCGAATATGCCCCTTTTTATTAAGTCTGGTAATCTAAGAATTAGGGAACAGACACCCTAATTGACGCGAATCCTAAAGATAGATCTATTGGGCCTAACAAACCCCATCCAAAGTACCGGATGCTTTAGTACTTCGAAATTTATATCATATCCGAAGGGTGTCCCGGAATGATGGGGATATTCTTATATATGCATCTTGTTATTGTCGGTTACCAGGTGTTCACCATATGAATGATTTTTATCTCTATGTATGGGATGTGTATTGAAATATGAAATCTTGTGGTCTATTGTTACGATTTGATATATATAGGTTAAACCTATAACTCACCAACATTTTTGTTGACGTTTTAAGCATGTTTATTCTCAGGTGATTATTAAGAGCTTCCGCTGTCGCATACTTAAATAAGGACAAGATTTGGAGTCCATGCTTGTATGATATTGTGTAAAAACTGCATTCAAGAAACTTATTTTGTTGTAACATATTTGTATTGTAAACCATTATGTAATGGTCGTGTGTAAACAGGATATTTTAGATTATCATTATTTGATAATCTACGTAAAGCTATAATCTACGTAAAGCTTTTTAAACCTTTATTGATGAAATAAAGGTTATGGTTTGTTTAAAAATGAATGCAGTCTTTGAAAAACGTCTCATATAGAGGTCAAAACCTCGCAACGAAATCAATTAATATGGAACGTTTTTAATCAATAAGAACGGGACATTTCATTTTACTCGGGTAAGGAAGTGGTGGTTGGTATGGTTTAACATAAGGTTTATCCTTAGCTGTGTTATCTTCATTAACCTTTTCAACTACCGGTTCTTTTTCCTTATCTTGATCAGGTTGTGGTTCTTGTGGAGTAGGAATAGCTTCATCAGAAGTTACAGGTATTTCAGGTGGTTTAAGTGTTGTACCACTTCTTGTGGTAATGGCTTTAGCTGTTTCATTCCGGGGGTTAGCATTTGTATCACTAGGTAGACTTTCCGGTTTTCTTTCACCTATTAACCTTGCTAGGTTACTTACTTCTTGTTCCAGATTTTGAATAGAAGCTTGTTGATTTCTAAATGCTTGAGCATTTTGTTCATTGGTTTGTTTCTGAGATGTGAAAAACTGCGTTTGAGTTTCAACTAGCTTCGTCATCATATCTTCTAAATTCGGCTTTTTTATCACCGGTTTGTTGTGGTGGTTTGTTTTGAAAATTAGGTCTTTGCTGGTTGTAAGTATTATTGGATACTTGTTGATTGCTAGGACCTTGTTGGTTGTTGTATGGAATATTTCGGTTATAATTCTGGTTTTGATTGTAAATCGGTCTTGGCGGTTGATAATTATTCTGATAATTATTTCCAGGCCTTTGGTTTATGTATGAAATATTCTCTCTTTGTTCCATTGTTAATTCAATACTGAGACAATCTTTTGTCAAATGTGGTCCTCCACACTGCTCACAACTAATTCGTATTGAGTGAATATCTTTAGTCATCTTTTCCATTCGTCTCTCGACAGCATCTATCTTTGCGGAAATGGAATCTAAGTCATGGCTAGAATCGGCTCTAGCTGCTTTAGATGATCTAACGATATCTTTTTCTTGGTGCCACTCTTGTGAGTGGGAAGCAGTGTTATCAATAATTTTGTAAGCATAAGTTTCGGTTTTCTTCATAATAGAACCACCAGCTGCTATATCTATGTCTTTCCTTGTAGTGATGTCGCATCCTTGGTAGAATATTTGTACTATTTGACAGGTGTCTAAACCATGTTGCGGACATCCTCTTAACAACTTTCCAAATCTAGTCCACGCCTCATATAGAGTTTCATTTGGCTTCTGTGTGAACGTAACAATTTCTGCTTGAAGTCTTACGGCTTTAGATGCAGGAAAGAATTGTTTAAGAAAATTTTCAACTAAAACATCCCATGTATCAATATCCCCTTCAGGTAACGATTCCAACCAATCTTTGGCTTCTCCCTTTAAAGTCCAGGGAAATAACATGAGATATATCTGTTCATCCTCCACTTCTCTTATTTTAAATAGTATGCAGATCCTATTAAAGGTACGTAAATGTTCATTTGGATCTTCCTTCGGCGCACCACTAAATTGGCATTGATTAGTCACCATGTGTAGAATTTGTCCTTTGATTTCATAATCTGGCGCATTAATGTCTGGATGAGTAATTGCGTGACCTTGGCCAGTGCGTTTAGCTCTCATTTGGTCTTCCATACTTAAAGGTTCCAGATTCTCCATAATTGAATTTGTTGAATCGGAATCACTAGAGGATTCTGATTTTATGGTTCGTTCCTCAACAATCTCTGTTTGAATGATTGGTGGTTCCGGAGGAAAGTTTAGTGGTTCAGGATCTACGAATCGTTCCTGAATATTCTCCGGATTCTCAATTGTGAGGTCGGGTTCAAAAAATGGATTATCGGAAATTTGAACTGGAGTACTTGGTCGACTGGATGACGATTCTAAAGAAAAATCAACGGCAGTAATATTTGCTAAATGTCTTGATCTAGTTACAGGTGGTGAACGTACAAAAGGTGGTGAACGTCTTGCTCGGTGTATTCACTGAATATCCTATTAGTTTTTAAAAGGAAAGAAAAATTATAATAAGTTATCCAATCAATAGACTTTTCTGATTTTGCCCACGTTTCGAATAGCCAAAAGATGCAGCAGAGGGGCAGGATTCGTTTGGTCTCAATATAATTGAGGACTATTTGGCTCCAATAACCCGGTCCACGTACAAATCCAACTATTACTACGAACCAGAAAATTTTGATGTCTATCAATTTAACTACTTAAAATAAATTTTCGTAATTTTAAGAAATTTAGATAAGAAGTAGATAAAAAATCTATGTCCTAAAACTAGAATAGCGAGAAATAAGAAAGAAAAAGAGTTCGTCGAAAAAGGTCGAAAAAGAAAAATGGTTGAAAAATAAAAGGTGACGGAAAAATAAAAGAAACTTATAAAACTTAAAAACACTTGACTAACCTAACCTTATTACTACAACTAACTTAAAATTATAATCGCAAATTGAGATTACTAATTGGAATGATAATTGATACATAGGTAAAAGTCGTCTAAAAATATTAAAGCTTACAGGAAAAACTATATCCCAAATGGAAATAACTTAAAAAGAAACTAAAACTTAAAAAGGCGTCGCAAAATTCTAAAGCACCTAAATCTTAGTCTAAAGAAAAAGCACTTAAGGAATTCTACGGCAAAGCCTAAAAATCTAGAAGTAAAAATAAATATGGCAAAAACTAAGTTTAAAACTAAATATGAGCTAAAAATACAAATATTACGCTAAAACGATTAAAAAGGGACAAAATATAAAAATATACAAAAAGTTGTAAAAAGTACAATTTTTATAAAAATATTATTTTTATATTATTATTTAATAAAACTATTAATTTTACAATTTAATTAAACTAATTAAACAAAATAATAATAATAACGAAAATAAATGATTAATTAAAACCTAATTAGGGTTTTATAATAATAATTATAATAATTACCCGTAATTAATGCCTGATTAGGGTTCTGTGTGCCCGTGTCAGAGTGTCTCCGCGAGTTGCGGTATTTCAAGCAGCAAACCCCGCGAGTCGCGGGGTTTCAAAATTCAACTCGCGGGGTTTCAAAATTCAACTCGGGTGCAGTTCAAAATTTGACGTTTTTTATTTTTTTTTATTTTCTGTTTTATATTTTTCTGTTTTAAAATCTAAATATTTATATAATAAAAACTTATATTTAAAAACTAAAATAAAAATAGAACTACTTTATAATTTTATAAATAAAAATCGTAAAACTAGATTTATATATATATATATATATATATATATATATATATATATATATATATATATATATATATATATATATATATATATATATATATATATATATATATATATATATATATATATATATATACTTCGGTTTTATATTTATAAAATATATTTATAAAATAAATTAAATAAAACTTATATTTTTACAAACTAAAGAAACTTTATAAAACTTAAATATTTATCAAACTCCTAAAAATATTTATATTTTTGTTTTTCTTTTAATATTTTCGAATATTTAAAACGTATTTTTATAAAAACGAATTTTAATAAAAGTAAACTAAAAATCTTTTTTTTTATTAGCGTTGCGCTTCCGGCTTTTAAGCTAAATGTTCCCCGGCAGCGGCGCCAAAAATTACTTGATGTTTCGCGAGGTGTATATAAAATAGCTATTAATTTTGCAGGAAATACTATTAAATACGATACAATTTTACACAAGATATTTATTTATTTATAGAATGGATATACTTAAACCTTGCTACAACACTTATAGGCAGTGTACCTAATCATACAGTAGTGTAGTTTTTAGTAAGTCCGGTTCGTTCCACAGGGAATCTTTTTAAACAAAGCTTAACGCTATATTAGTTTACTTTTATAAAAATAAAAAAATATATATATAAGTAATATTATTATTATAAAGGGGGTTTTTACCGTTTAATGACCGGTTTGTCGATTTTAAAACTTTAGTCGCAGTTAAAACCATATGTAAAATATTAAAAATAAATACAAGACTTAAATTAAAGCGTAAAGTAAATAACGATAATGAAATTGCGAATAATAAAAGTGCGATAAAATAAACTTGCGATAATTAAAAAGTGCAATTAAATACAATAACAATAAAAATGCGATAATTAGAAATGCAATTAAATATAAAATAAAGGAAATAAAATATGAAATAAAAGAATTATGCTTATTTAAACTTCCGTAATCATGATGGTTGACGTGTTGATTTTAGTTTTATGCCCATGGGTTAATTGTCCTTTGTCCTGGATTATTTAATATGTCCGTCTGGTTTTTGTCCATAACAGTCCATCAGTCATAAATATAAAGTGCGAGTGTCCTCGTTAAATTATCCTTATACCCGAAGTTAAATATTCCAACTAATTGGGGACTTAAACTGTAACAAGATTTTAATACTTTGTTTAATAATTACACTTTTAAGGTCGTCGACTGAGTGTAACCCAAGGTTTTAATATTTTATTATCAATTATACCAAGTGTCCTTGTACATAATTTCACCCCTGTTTTAATTATTCTAGTGGCTATTAATCCATTCCCGTGTCCGGTTAAATGAACGATTATTCATACATATAAATACCCCGCCCATCGTGTCCGATCGAGTGTATATGGTAATTTATAGGGACGCCCAATTGTAAATCTTTATATTAACATTAACAAACTATCATTTAGTTAAACAAATATAAAGCCCATTAATAGCCCATAGTCTAATTTCCACAAGTGTCGTTCTTTTGTCCAAACCTCAATTATGGTACAAAGCCCAATTACCCAATTTTAGTAATTAGCCCCAAATCATGATTACTTCGCTTTAAATAAGCATAATAATAACTTAGCTACGAGACATTAAATTAAAAAGGTTGAACATAACTTACAATGATTAAAAATAGCGTAGTGTTACACGGACAGAATTTCAACTTACACCCTTACAACATTCGCTAACATACCCTTATTATTAGGATTAAAATTAAAATTAAAATTAAAATTAAAATATAAATATAAATATATACGTTTATAGATAGAGAGATGGATATATGAGTGTGAAAAATGATCAGAATTCGGTTGGCTTTATAGGGAATTGAGTTCAGGGATACTCCGCTACTCGCGGCCCTTTTTGCCTTCAAACTCCGTGAGTCGCGGAGTTTGTAAATACAGCTCACTCCATTTTGGAGTCTTTCTTGCCGACGATTTATTTTATAAATATAATATATATATAATTAATATAATTAATTATATATTATATTATATTTATATACATAGTTAACTTGTAATTTTTAGTCCGTTGCGTCGAGCATTGAGAGTTGACTCATGTCCCGGTTCCGGATTTTCGAACGTCCTTGCGTACAATTTTATATTTTGTACTTTGCGTTTTGAATCTTGTACTCTTGTAATTTCGAGACGTTTCTTATCAATAATTGGAACCTCTTTGATTGTATTTTGTACTTTTGAGCTTTTTGGTCGTTTGCGTCTTCAATTCGTCGAATCTGTCTTTTGTCTTCACCTTTTATTATTTAAACGAATATCACTTTTAAATAGAACAATTGCAACTAAAAGCTTGTCTTTCTTGAGGAATAATGCTATGAAATATATGTTCGTTTTTAGCATTATCAGTAACGCGACGCGATTAATACTCATTGTAAGTTATGTTCAACCTTTTTAAATTAATGTCTAGTAGCTAAGTTATTATTATGCTTATTTAAATCGAAGTAATCATTATGTTGGGCTAAAAATTAAAGACGGGGTAATTGGGTTTTGGACCATAATTGGGGTTTGGACGAAAGAACGACACTTGTAGAAATTGGAGTATGGGCTATTAATGGGCTTTATATTTGTTTAACTGAATGATAGTTCGTTAATTTAATATAGAGATTTACAATTTGAGGTAATTATAAATAACCACATACACTCGTTCGGACACGATGGGCGGGATATTTATAAATACTAACAATCGTTCATTTAACCGGACACGGGAATGGATTAATAGTCAATGGACTCATTAAAACAGGGGTGGATAACATACAAGGACACTTGGTGTAATTGTTAAGAACGTATTAAACCCTTGGGTTACACACAGTCGATATCCTGGTGTGATCATTAACAAAGAATTAAGACCTTGTTACAGTTTAAATCCCCAATTAGTTGGAATATTTGACTTCGGGTATAATGGTAATTTGACGAGGACACTCGCACTTTATATTTATGACCGATGGACTGTTATGGACAAAACCCAGATGGACATATCGAATAATCCAGGACAAAGGATAATTAACCCATGGTAATAAATTAAAATCAACACGTCGAACATCATGATTACGGAAGTTTAAATAAGCATAATTCCTTTAATTTATATCTCATCGTACTTTTATTTACCGTCATTTTATTTATCGTCATTTTATTTATCGTACTTTAAATTATTGCACTTTTAGTTATCGCACTTTTATTTATCGTCATTTACTTTATGCTTTAAATTAAGTTAAATTTATATTAAATATTTTACATTAGGTTTTAATTGTGACTTAAGACATAAAATCGACAAACAAGTCACTAAACGGTAAAAACCCCCTTTTATAATAATAATAATACTACTTATATATATATATATATATATATATATATATATATATATATATATATATATATATATATATATATACAAATATAGTTTTAAAAATATAGCGTTAAACTTGGCTAGTTCCCTGTGGACGAACCGGACTTACTAAAAACTACACTACTATACGATTAGGTACACTCCCTATAAGTGTTGTAGCAAGGTTTAGGTATATCCACTCTATAAATAAATAAATAACTTGTGTAAAATTGTATCGTATTTAATAGTATTTCGTAATAAAAATATAACTATTTCGTATACACCTCGCATAACATCAACTATATATGAATTATTGGATTGTTAACTGTGGACTATCGACTGTGGAGTAATAACATTGGACAATTAAAATGAATTAAAATATTAATTATAACATATGAAACTAAACATTTTTTCAAGTTTGCCACTTGATCTCATCTTAAACCTCATTTGTATCTTGACGATTACAATCTGTGTTCAAACCTTTCATGATTCTTGAAAACATCTCAATCGAGAGGATGAACCAACTTCATCTATGGAAGAAAAGATTGATGCATATAGATATGCACCTGAAAAACTCTCGGAACCTGAGTAAACGTTTGACACGTATCTGTGCTAACTCCTTTGGCGTTGTTATTACTGAAAATAACGTTTCAATCTCTTTTCAAAATAGCCAATTTTGTCACAGCTCCAGCAAGTCAACTTTGACTTTTCAATCGTACTAGTCTTATTATAACCTTTATGTATACGATTGCCCTTTCGTCATCGTTATCAGGGAACCGTTTATATTCCACCACATTAGCAGCAAACTTACCAGCAACTTCATTGATCTCTAACTTTCCCAAGAATCATTATATTCATTAAAACCTTATCATATACTCATCCACATCTTATAACGAGAATGACCATACCAATTTCCCGGCATTAACAATCAGTATTTCGAATCGCGCAACGTTCCTACATCAACAGTTATATGTATATATATAACCTTTATCTCTTAGGATTATGAACTTTCATTCTGAAATTCTGAAAAACACCCAGTCTATGAACCAATACTTCAAAGTTTGAAAAAGCTGAATGAAACAGCAGAAACTGCAGACAATCATAAAAAGTTTGATGATAAAGAACAGTATGTTGGTAAAGCTCAGAAAAGTTGGAACTGGAAAACGGATTGAGCAAACCATGAAGGAGACTCTGAACAAATCACAAGAACTAAACTTGTACATAAAGAATCCTGATGATTCTGTTTCTGATGAAATCTTAAGCGAATACCTTGCTCCTTAACCGCTCTAAATCATCGTGAATGAATTTCTTCATCACAATTTAATTCTAAAATTCTAAGATATTATCGTATCTTTCATTATAAATATCCTCAATATTTCTGAAGATATCTTCATAAATATTCTCGTCCGATATTAATTATCTCTCCGCACTATCTGTGATATCTCATAAAAGGAAACTGTTTTAGTTTCTATATTCTGTAAATCTTTGAATTTAAATTATGAATGTTTTTGAAGTAGTGTTAGGAACTGATGCATGAGTTAGTACAATATAATGACACTTGATCAACGTGATTATATTACAGTAAGTCATGCTGAGTTTCTAATGAAACGTGATGATTCACAGACCATAACGTCATCATGTGCCATGTTACATGACTCCTACATTCTGTCTAATCCATAAATATATCAAGAACATATTTCCTTGATAGTCCTATCTTTCCCTTGAATTCTGGTAATTTGAGACAAATCAAATCGTGTTATTACCTTTCATTTCTACATAGTATATTATGATCATTCAAAACTCTATACCTACGAATTCTGGACCATTATTCGCTCGAGTTAAAGTCGGGAAGAGAAAACAAAATCATAGAGCTGCGAAATATAAGGGAGAATATAAAGCCCGATAACAACACATAAATTACAAACCGTGTATATCAATGATTATCCCAACATAAAGATACGGGAGAATTAAAAACACTATAACCCCAAGGGCGAAGTAGAAGAAAATAGATTCCTCTGGTGGAAGTTGGAAAAGGAGAATAATTGTTGCGATAGTCAGGATAAGGATAAGGATCAGAACTGGATTAAGCATTTTCACAATCTTTTGAATTTGAGTAAAAGTAATGGAACAGAAGAAATTAACTTATAGTGAAATATTTGGTAAAGAAATCAAGGCAGATCTCCGCATTTAATTAGAGAGATCCTAAATTCCTGAAATTACCGAAGAATCAAATCTTATATAGATTTTGAAGATTATCTCTAAATTCCTTAAATTCTGGAAATCAACCATGACTACGTCACCGGTTAAGATAAATCCGCATTTACTCATCTCAATCTTTTGTAATAGCTTCACTCGTATTCTTTGAATAATCGAATTGTTTTATCCATATTACTCTATAGTAATAAAATTCTATCTTATCAACTCATATTCGTCATGAAAACATTCTTATTGTTAACCATGACTACCACACTCAAATTTCGGGACGAAATTTCTTTAACGGGTAGGTACTGTGACGACCCGGAAATTTTCGACCAAATTTAAACTTAATCCTTATATGATTTTGATACGATAAGCAAAGTATGTAATGTTGAGTCTAGAAAATTTTGGAACGATGTTCATATATTCAATTGACCTTCGACTGCTCTTGAAGATTCATGAACAATTAATTGTAAATAGATATGTGTGTGTATATATACATATATAAATAATAACAATTAAAAATATAATTTGAAATATTATATGTTGTTATTTTAAAAATTAATTACGTAAAATAAAATAAAAATATGATATTATGATAATTATTATTTATGTATATAAAGAAAGTATATTAAATGTATATTTTGTGAGTTCGAATCTATTTAGTAAACGAAGGTAACGCTCAATTGCCATTTGATCGATAATTAAAACAAGTTAAAAGGAACTTATGTGATTTTAAAATAAACGGTGATCCAAAAATGAGTTTTATAAATTATAGGCATAATAATAAAATACTTAGAAGTTATTTGATAAATTTTAACAATAACTATATTTTACTTGGGGTTGGGAGTGAATAATTAATGTAATTTTTCTTTAATATTTAATGATCGAATTTTATACCATAAAGACCAAAATAATTAAATGAACTTAATTTAAAATTTTGGGATTTTTAGGAACACTTTTATATTTTAACTGTTTAACAATGAACCACGATTTAGCACACGTGTGTAAGTGTCGGTAAAATAAATCAAATAAATCCACTACATCTAACTTTAGGTTATCATTCAATTTCAAATCAATATTTAATTATTATAATTATATTATTATTATTAATTATTATTAATATTATAATTAATTATTGTACTAAAAGTAGACAATGAAAGATAGATAGATGGAAACTGCAAACAAATATCCGACTCCTTAATTCTTGATTACTATTTGTGTACTGTGCTTGTATGCATATATATGTAATATGCCAATCAACCGAATCCATCTACCTATTCCATTTCAACAACTCGAATTAATGATTTAAATTACTGTTTGAGTTTCTACTTTATCTAACTTTCCATAAATAAAGGGACAACTTGACAATAAAACAAGCATGCTCCAGCTTTTGATTTTGGACTTTTAGCTCAACTTCACTGTTGTCCTTGGGTCTCCTTTCCACATATCAAAATTTGAGGAAACTTTAAGACACCTATTTGATATCAAAAATATGACAGAACACAAAAACTTGAGAATATATCTTCATCTTTATCTTATACTCCATATACATATACATACATACCTATTCATAGGAATTATATAAAAACACACACCCAAATCTCACTATCCATCTAATACCGCCCTAGATAACCCCCTACCGCTACCCAATGAAAACTATAACTACTGCTGCCCAATTTCTTGCTATGTTGCTGCCGTTCGTAACCACCAAACATCCCCATAGGAACACACCTGCTGCTACTCGCTATCTCCTTGTTCCTGTTTCTACTATGATCGAACCACAAACAACCTGTAAACCCATTAACTATTACTTCCTGTTTCCTGTTTTGTATTAGATCGAAACACCATCTAGCCACCCTTATATCCACCACAACCATCGTAAACTGTAGCTACTCGACACCATGGTTAACATATTACAACTACTAGTTCTGACCAAGGATCACACCAATAAAAACCACCATTTTTTTTGCTCCCTTCTTTTAGCCGAGATCTAATTCAACCACACTAGCATCATCGATCCAAACTATCATCATATATCAATCTACCTGCTCAAACCCATCTCTATTAGTAAACCCTCGCTCACAACCCAAATGTTTGTTTCTTGTTGATTAAATGCAATACCAAACCAACACCATCACGTCTTTGTCCCTTCCATTTTCTGTAACCCATGTTCACAACCGTCGGCCACTTTTAAACCACTATCATCATCTCCACCATGAACCACGGTAAACCACCATCACTACTATATTATTTTTTTTCTTTTCTTCATAATCGAAAACACCCATTCAAACCATCATAAGAGAATTGTGTTGCTCGATTAATTGCTTCCATTTTCTGTTCAGTTTCAACTGTGAACCACCATAGACACACCACTCTCATGATTTCTCTCTCTATCAATATCTCTCTCCTTTCCTTTTGTTTTCTTTCTGTTACAACAAGGAGGATGATGATGATTAGTTATCGATGATATATAAACATGATGATGATCATGATAAAAATTATGATGTAAGATCGTGATGATGAAAAGGATAGTCCAGGAGGATGGCGTGAACAAGATGATGATGTTGAGAAAAAGATACAGCTAATACTCGTTGATATTCCTTGTTGGCCGACCAAAATATTTTATGGACGTACCTTTTATATATTTTTTTTCTCTCGCACATATACATCAAAAACTAAAATTCATATAGATTGTGACTTTGGGCCGTAAGTTAATTTTTTTCCTGTTGGGCTTTGATTGTTCAGTTGGGCTTATGAGGTTGCTGTTGGGCTGAAGTAATTAGGACTAGATAATACGGGTCATAAAATTATGATACGGTATTAAAAACAGAAAAACTATGAGGGACGAATGGTTTAGAGGTGTTGGGGTGAGGTCTCGGGTTCGAGTCCCATCTGGAGCACTTCTTTTTACTAAAAGCTTTTGAGGGTATACACATTTATTATTGTTTATCATTTATTTATTATTATTATGATTATTGTTATTACGAAAATAACACAAACTATTATTATTATCATTAATATTAGTATTAGTATCAAGTTATTATTATTATTATTATTATTATTATTATTATTATTATTATTATTATTATTATTATTATTATTATTATTATTATTATTATCATTAATATAAATATGATTATTATTATCAAAATAAGTATTATTATTATTATTATTATTATTATTATTATTATTATTATTATTATTATTATTATTATTATTATTATTATCCTCATTAGTAAAATTATTATTTTAACTATTATTATTATGAACATTAATTATATAGATATTACATTTAACAAATCATTGATTTTTGATATGATACCAATTACAAAAATATATATATATATATATATATATATATATATATATATATATATATATATATATATATATATATATATATATATATATATATATATATATATATATATATATATATATATTGATAATGCTAAAAAAGAACATATATTTCATAGCATTATTCCTCAAGAAAGACAAGCTTTTAGTTGCAATTGTTCTATTTACAAGTGATATTCGTTTAAATAATAAAAGGTGAAGACAAAAGACAGATTCGACGATTTGAAGACGCAAACGACCAAAAAGCTCAAAAGAACAAAAGACAATCAAAGAGGTTCCAATTATTGATAAGAAACGTCTCGAAATTACAAGAGTACAAGATTCAAAACGCAAAGTACAAAATATAAAATTGTACGCAAGGACGTTCGAAAATCCGGAACCGGGACCAGAGTCAACTCTTAACGCTCGACGCAACGGACTAAAAATTACAAGTTAACTATGTATATAAATATAATATAATATATAATTAATTATATTAATTATATATATATTATATTTATATATATAAAACCGTCGGCAGAGAAAACTCCAAGGACTGAGCTGTAAAATTTACCTCCGCGACTCGCGGAGTTTGAAGGGGTTTTTGCCGCGAGTCGCGGAGCCCCAAAAATCAACTCTGGCTATAAAGCAAACCGAATTCTGATCAAATTTCATATTCTATTTTCTATCTCTCTCTCAATATATACGTAATATATATATATAATTTATATTTTAATTTTAATTTTAATTTTAAATCCTAATAATAAGGGTATGTTAGCGAATGTTGTAAGGGTGTAAGTCGAAATTCTGTCCGTGTAACGCTACGCTATTTTTAATCATTGTAAGTTATGTTCAACCTTTTTATATTAATGTCTCGTAGCTAAGTTATTATTATGCTTATTTAAAATGAAGTAATCATGATGTTGGGCTAATTACTAAAATTGGGTAATTGGGCTTTGTACTATAATTGGGGTTTGGACAAAAGAACGACACTTGTGGAAATTAGACTATGGGCTATTAATGGGCTTTATATTTGTTTAACTAAATGAAAGTTTGTTAATGTTAATATAAAGATTTACAATTGGGCGTCCCTATAAATTACCATATACACTCGATCGGACACGATGGGCGGGGTATTTATATGTACGAATAATCGTTCATTTAACCGGACACGGGAATGGATTAATAGCCACTAGAATAATTAAAACAGGGGTGAAATTACATTCAAGGGTAATTGGTGTAATTGTTAACAAAGTAGTAAAACCTTGGTTTACACGCAGTCGATAACCTGGTGTATTCATTAAACAAAGTATTAAAACCTTGTTACAATTCGAATCCCCAATTAGTTGGAATATTTAACTTCGGGTATAATAATAATTTGACGAGGACACTCGTACTTTATATTTATGACTGATGGACTGTTATGGACAAAAACCAGACGGACATATTAAATAATCCAGGACAAAGGACAATTAACCCATGGGCATAAAACTAAAATCAACACGTCAAACATCATGATTACGGAAGTTTAAATAAGCATAATTCTTTTATTTCATATTTAATTTTCTTTATTTTATATTTAATTGCACTTCTAATTATCGCACTTTTATTATTCGCAATTTCATTATCGTTATTTACTTTACGCTTTAATTTAAGTCTTATATTTATTTTATATTTTACATTAGGTTTTAACTGCGACTAAAGTCTTAAAAATCGACAAACCGGTCATTAAACGGTAAAAACCCCCTTTATAATAATAATATTACTTATATATATATTTGTATTTTTATAAAAGTAAACTAATATAGCGTTGAGCTTTGTTTAAAGATTTCCCTGTGGAACGAACCGGACTTACTAAAAACTACACTACTGTACGATTAGGTACACTGCCTATAAGTGTTGTAGCATGGTTTAAGTATATCCATTCTATAAATAAATAAATATCTTGTGTAAAATTGTATCGTATTTAATAGTTTTTCCTAGTAAAATAATAACTATTTTATATACACCTCGCTTCACATCAAGTATTTTTGGCGCCGCTGCCGGGGAAACTCTTAAATGCCGGAAGCGCAACGCTAATATATAAAGAAAAAAAAAGGATTTTTAGTTACTTTTATAAAAAGTCGTTTTTGTAAAAATACGTTTTAATTATTCAAAAATATAAAAAGAAAAAACAAAAAATATAAGTATTTTTAAGATTTTGTTAAATATTTAAGTTTTATAAGTTTCTTTATTTCTATTTTAGTTTATAAAAATATAAGTTTTATTTTAAAATCTTTTATTTATTTAAAAAACAGAAAACATAAAATAAAAAAAAAAAATAAAGAAAACGCGTAAAATTTCAAAGCTGTCAACTGAATTTCTGAACCCCGCGACTCGCGGGGTTTTCTTCTTTAATTGCCGCGACTCGCGGAGCTACTCTGACACGCGAACAGAAACCCTAAATCTGCATTAATTACGGTATTTAATTAATTATTATTATTATTTAAACCTAATTATTATTAGTATTATTATTAGTTTTATTTTTACTTTTACTTTTTATTTATATATTTTAGTTAAATTAGTTTTATTAAATTGTAAAATTAGTAGTTTTATTAAATAAATAATATAAAAATAATATTTTTATAAAAATTGTACTTTTTACAACTTTTTGTATATTTTTATATTTTGTACCTTTTTAATCGTTGTAGCGTAATATTTGTATTTTTTAGCTCATATTTAATTTTAAACTTAGTTTTTGCTATAGTTATTTTTACTCCTAGATTTTTAGGCTTTGCCGTAGAATTCCTTAAGTGCTTTTTCTTTAGACTAAGATTTAGGTGCTTTAGAATTTCGCGACGCCTTTTTAAGTTTTAGTTTCTTTTTAAGTTATTTCCATTTGGGATTTAGTTTCTCCTGTAAGCTTTAATATTTTTAGACACCTTTTACTATGTATCAATTATCATTCCAATTAGTAATTTCAATTTGCGATTATAATTTTAAGTTAGTTGTAGTAATAAGGTTAGGTTAGTAAAGTATTTTTAAGTTTTTATAAGTTTCTTTTATTTTTCCGTCACCTTTTATTTTTCAACCATTTTTTCTTTTTCAACCTTTTTCGACGAACTCTTTTTCTTTCTTATTTCTCGCTATTCTAGTTTTAGGACTTAGAATTTTTTCTACTTCTTATCTAAATTTCTTAAAATTACGAAAATTTATTTTGAGTGGTTAAATTGATAGACATCAAAATTTTCTGGTTCGTAGTAATAGTTGGATTTGTACGTGAACCGGGTTATTGGAGCCAAACAGTCCTCAATTATATTGAGACCAAACGAATCCTGCCCCTCTGCTGCATCTTTTGGCTATTCGAAACGTGGGCAAAATCAGAAAAGTCTATTGGTTGGATAACTTATTATAATTTTTCTTTCCTTTTTAAAAAACTAATAGGATATTCAGTGAATGCACCGAGCAAGACGTTCATCACCTTTTGTACGTTCACCACCTGTAACTAGATCAAGACATTTAACAAATATAACCGCCGTTGATTTTTCTTTAGAATCGTCATCCAGTCAACCAAGTACTTCAGTTCAAATTTCCGATAATCCATTTTTTGAACCCGACCTCACAATTGAGAATCCAGAAAATATTCAGGAACGGTTCGTAGATCCTGAACCATTAAACTTTCCTCCGGAACCACCAATCATTCAAACAGAGATTGTTGAGGAACGAACCATTAAATCAGAATCATTTAGTGATACCGATTCAACAAATTCAATTATGGAGAATCTGGAACCTTTAAGTATGGAAGACCGAATGAGAGCTAAACGCACTGGCCAAGGTCACGCAATTACTCATCCAGACATTAATGCGCCAGATTATGAAATCAAAGGACAAATTCTACACATGGTGACTAATCAATGCCAATTTAGTGGTGCGCCGAAGGAAGATCCAAATGAACATCTACGTACCTTTAATAGGATCTGCACACTATTTAAAATCCGAGAAGTGGAGGATGAACAGATATATCTCATGTTATTTCCCTGGACTTTAAAGGGAGAAGCCAAAGATTGGTTGGAATCGTTACCTGAAGGGGCGATCGATACATGGGACGTTTTAATTGACAAATTTCTTAAACAATTCTTTCCTGCATCTAAAGCCGTAAGACTTCAAGCAGAAATTGTTACGTTCACCCAGAAACCAAATGAAACTCTATATGAGGCGTGGACAAGATATGGAAAGTTATTAAGAGGATGTCCGCAACATGGTTTAGACACCTGTCAAATAGTACAAATATTCTACCGAGGATGCGACATCACTACGAGAAAAGACATAGATATAGCAGCTGGTGGTTCTATTATGAAGAAAACCGAAACTGATGCTTACAAAATTATTGATAATACTGCTTCCCACTCACATGAGTGGCACCAAGAAAAAGACATCATTAGATCATCTAAAGCAGCTAGAGCCGATTCTAGCCATGACTTAGATTCCATTTCCGCAAAGATAGATGCTTTCGAGAGACGAATGGAAAAGATGACTAAAGATATTCATGCTATACGAATTAGTTGTGAGCAGTGTGGAGGACCACATTTGACAAAAGATTGTCTCAGTATTGAATTAACAATGGAACAAAGAGAGAATATTTCATACATAAACCAAAGGCCTGGAAATAATTATCAGAATAATTATCAACCGCCAAGACCGATTTACAATCAAAACCAGAATTATAACCGAAATATTCCATACAACAACCAACAAGGTCCTAGCAATCAACAAATATCCAATAATACTTACAATCAGCAAAGACCGAATTTTCAAAACAAACCACCACAACAAACCGATGATAAAAAGCCGAATTTAGAAGATATGATGACGAAGCTAGTTGAAACTCAAACGCAGTTTTTCACATCTCAAAAACAAACCAATGAACAAAATGCTCAAGCATTTAGAAATCAACAAGCTTCTATTCAAAATCTGGAACAAGAAGTAAGTAACCTAGCAAGGTTAATAGGTGAAAGAAAACCGGGAAGTCTACCTAGTGATACAAATGCTAACCCCCGGAATGAAACAGCTAAAGCCATTACCATAAGAAGTGGTACAACACTTAAACCACCTGAAATACCTGTAACTTCTGATGAAACTATTCCTACTCCACAAGAACCACAACCTGATCAAGATAAGGAAAAAGAACCGGTAGTTGAAAAGGTTAATGAAGATAACACAGTTAAGGATAAACCTTATGTTAAACCATACCAACCACCACTTCCTTACCCGAGTAAAATGAAGAAAGAGAAACTTGAAGCCGAGCAATCCAAATTCTTGGATATGTTTAAACAGATAAATGTAAATCTTCCTTTCATTGATGTGATTTCAGGAATGCCTAGATATGCTAAATTCTTGAAAGATCTAATCTCAAATAGAAAGAAAATGGAAGAACTCTCGGCTGTTACTATGAATGCTAATTGTTCAGCAGTGCTGTTGAATAAGATACCAGAAAAACTATCTGATCCAGGAAGTTTCACAATTCCATGTTTTCTGGGTAGTCTTAGTTCAATAGAAGCATTGGCAGACTTAGGTGCTAGTATAAATCTAATGCCGTATTCACTATACGCTAAACTAGACCTTGGAGAATTGAAACCAACCAGAATAAGCATACAACTAGCCGATAGATCAATAAAATATCCTAGAGGGATAATGGAGAACATGCTAGTTAAAGTTGGTACTTTAGTATTTCCAGTAGATTTTGTTGTTTTAGACATGGAAGAAGATTCTCAAGTTCCTCTCATATTAGGAAGACCATTCTTAAACACGGCTAAAGCAATGATAGACGTGTTCGGTAAGAAACTGACCCTAAGTATAGAGGATGAGAGTGTTACCTTTTCAGTTGATAGAGCAATGCAACAACCGCAATCTGCAGATGATACATGTTATTATATTCAAACTATAGATGCACATGCAGAATTATTAGAAGAATTTCCAGAATTACAAGGAACGGGAGAATGTTCTTTAGGAGAAGGTAATGAACCAATTGATGAAGCTGAAATGTTAGCTACACTTATAGCTAATGGATATGAACCAACAACAGAAGAAATTCAAATGCTAAAAGAAGAAGACAGATATCGATATAAATCATCGATAGAAGAACCTCCGAAATTAGAGTTAAAGCCACTTCCAAACCATTTGGAATACGCTTATTTACATGGTGAATCTGAATTACCTGTAATAATATCGTCTTCTCTTACTGAAAATGAGAAATCACAGCTCATTTCTGTGTTGAAAGCTCATAAACCAGCCATTGCATGGAAGATTCATGATATTAAAGGAATAAGTCCTTCGTATTGCACACATAAAATCCTTATGGAAGAAGGTCATAAAACGTATGTGCAACGCCAACGAAGACTAAATCCTAATATGCAAGATGTAGTTAAGAAAGAGATTATTAAACTGCTAGATGCAGGTTTGATATATCCAATCTCTGATAGTCCATGGGTAAGCCCAGTTCAATGCGTACCTAAGAAGGGTGGTATGACTGTCATTACAAATGAGAAAAATGAGCTTATTCCTACTAGGACTGTAACAGGATGGCGTGTATGTATTGATTATAGAAAATTAAATGACGCCACCAGAAAAGATCACTTTCCCTTACCTTTCATAGATCAAATGTTGGAAAGATTAGCTGGAAATAGTTACTATTGTTTTCTAGATGGATTTTCCGAATATTTTCAAATTCCAATAGCACCCGAAGACTAAGAGAAAACCACATTCACGTGCCCTTATGGTACGTTTGCTTACAAACGCATGCCATTTGGACTTTGCAACGCCCCTGCAACCTTTCAAAGGTGTATGATGGCGATTTTTCATGACATGATAGAAGAATGCATGGAAGTATTCATGGATGACTTTTCAGTCTTCGGTGATACATTTAAATCATGTCTAGTTAATCTAGAACGAATGCTAATTAGATGCGAAAAATCAAATCTAGTACTTAATTGGGAGAAATGCCATTTCATGGTTAAAGAAGGCATCGTTCTTGGACATAAAATTTCAAAAGAAGGAATTGAAGTGGATAGAGCTAAAGTAGATGTAATTGCTAAACTTCCACATCCCACCAATGTTAGAGGAGTTAGGAGTTTTCTAGGGCATGCCGGTTTTTACCGACGTTTCATAAAAGATTTTTCTAAAATTGCCACTCCTATGAATAAACTCCTAGAAAAGGATGCGCCATTCATCTTTTCAGATGAGTGTATCAAATCTTTTAATATTCTTAAAGAAAAACTCACTAATGCACCGATCATGATAACACCAAATTGGAATCTACCATTTGAACTAATGTGCGATGCAAGTGATTTTGCAATGGGAGCCGTTTTAGGACAAAGGATTGAAAAACGATTTCAACCTATATATTATGCTAGTAAGACATTACAAGGAGCACAAACGAACTATACAACTACTGAAAAAGAACTCCTTGCTATTGTCTTTGCTTTTGACAAATTTCGATCATATCTCGTTCTAGCAAAAACGGTGGTCTATACCGACCATTCTGCTCTTAGATACCTATTTTCAAAACAAGATGCTAAACCAAGATTAATCCGTTGGATTTTACTCTTACAAGAGTTTGATATTGAAATCCGAGATAAAAAAGGAGCAGAAAATCTCGCCGCTGATCATCTTTCTCGTCTTGAAAATCCCGAATTAGAAGTTCTGAATGAATCGGCCATACAAGACAACTTTCCTGATGAATATCTATTGAAGATAGATTATAGAGTAATCCCATGGTTTGCAGACTATGCAAACTACTTAGTTTGTGGATTCCTTGAAAAAGGATTATCGTACCAAAAACGAAAGAAATTCTTCAGTGATATAAAACACTATTTCTGGGAAGATCCACATCTGTTTAAAAGTTGTCCCGATGGAATAATACGCCGATGTGTATTTGGAGATGAAGCTAGTAAAATTTTAAACCATTGTCACACAGGACCAACAGGAGGGCATTATGGGCCTCAACTAACAGCAAGAAAAGTTTATGAAGCTGGATTCTATTGGCCTACAATTTACAAAGACGCACACCTTCTTTGCAAATCCTGTGATGCATGTCAAAGGGCCGGAAAAATAAGTCAACGTGATGAAATGCCACAAAATGTCATCCAAGTATGTGAAGTATTTGACATTTGGGGTATTGACTTTATGGGTCCATTTCCAAAATCTCATAATAATCTATATATACTCGTAGCCATTGATTATGTATCTAAATGGGCGGAAGCACAAGCTCTCCCAACTAATGATGCACGAGTTGTAGTCAACTTTTTAAAACGTCTTTTTGCAAGGTTTGGAACACCGAAAGCTTTAATAAGTGATCGGGGTACTCATTTCTGTAATAATCAACTTGAGAAAGTTCTTAAAAGATATGGAGTAACTCATAAAATCTCCACCGCATATCATCCACAAACAAGTGGACAAGTTGAAAATACCAACCGAGCTTTAAAACGTATTCTAGAGAAAACCGTAGGATCAAATCCGAAGGAATGGTCCATTAAATTGGAGGATGCACTCTGGGCTTTTAGAACAGCCTATAAAACTCCAATTGGAACCACACCTTTTAGACTTGTTTATGGAAAAGCATGTCATCTTCCAGTAGAAATTGAACACAAAGCATTTTGGGCTTTGAAGACATGTAATCTTGATTTACATGAAGCCGGACGTCTACGATTAAGTCAACTAAACGAATTAGAAGAATTAAGACATGAAGCATACGAAAATTCGTTAATCTATAAAGAAAGAACGAATAAATGGCATGATAAAAGAATCAGAAGTTCAAAAGAATTTAAAGAAGGAGACAGAGTTCTTCTTTTCAATTCACGATTCAAGCTATTTCCTGGAAAATTGAAATCAAGATGGTCTGGACCATTCATAGTAAAAAGAGTTTTCCCATACGGAACGATAGAATTGATAAATTCAAATGGGATTGAATTTAAAGTTAATGGTCACAGAGTTAAACATTACATACATGGTCCGATGGAAGTCGACAACGAAGTTAATCACAATTTTGACACCACAGCTAACTAAGTGTGGGGAGAATCAAGTCTTTAAAGGATAATATATATTTCTGTTAGAATTAGATTGTCTGTTTTCGTGTAGTTCTCGAAAATGGAACACGTATGGTCTTTCCCTAGCAGACCCTAAAGAACTAGTCTTCTCCCCCCATTCTGAATTTTTATTTTTTTTAGGTTTTTACAAAATGAAGACTGCCTGTGAACTAAACCATGGTCTAATGCTACACGCTTTGATCACTAAACGTAATAATGACATACTACCGAGTGAATTAGTATCAGTAATCAGAGAAAGAATGGACGAAGTTAGAAAAGAATCCAGATGCGAAGATAATAAGTTACAATTTGGTAAAGGAAAATCAAAATCCGCAGCGAAAAGAAGAGCACGACACCTAGAAAGATGTCACAAATGCGGAAAATGGTCACATGGAGGTAAATGTTCAAATAATCAAACCTATTCAAATACCGAATTTGTTACTTTATGCAGAGACGGACCGTTCATATGTTTAGAAGAAAAGACACTGAATGCTCGAGGTTACGCCTATGTAGCCATGGAAAATCAATTAAACCGACTATCTTATGAATGGAATAGATCATATAACTAAGAAATCTATTTCACAGGTATGTCTGTACAGTTTTTATTTTTATTTTTATTTTTAACCTTTTGATAATAAACGCTAATTTGTTCGCTAAAAAGTATTAAATTGGTATTAAATAAAATTAGGTTTGGCGACCGAAATTATTGATATCATTCAAAAATTTATTACATCACTGCGAAATTTAACGTTTATTCTTAAGGTATAAATATCTTTAATCAATCAACCCAAAATATTTCAAAAATTCGTCATGAGTTAAATTAGGTCTTGGAACCAAAATTACTTTACCGAAAAGAGGGGCGCATATTTTTGATACTATTTGATTGATTAAAGTGGGATAAAAAGCCAAAAAGATTTTTTTATTTTTACCATGTTTTTAAAATTAATATTTAAATCTTAAATTAATATTGTAAACTTTGTAAAAACAATATATTTAAAATTGTAAATATTTGAAAAATTAATATAAGTTTGGTATGAATTTATAATATGAATTTTTAAATTAAGTTTGGTGTGAATTTTTAATTTTTAAAATATGAAATTTTAATTTTATGCATTTCAAATTTTAAGTTTGGTGTGAATTTTTAATTTTTAATTTTTAATTTTGAATTTTATATTTAAATTGTGTGAATTTAAAAACAAAAATTTACTTTATCTCATTAAGTTAAGAATATGATTTTTAAAATTCGTCGTAAGTTGAAGACTAGGTCTTTGAACCGAAATTGCTTTACTCGAGGGAGGGACGAGAACTTTTATTATCATTATTTTTAATCTTATTGAATTAGAGTATGCCAAAAATATTGAAAAAACCCAAAAATCTTAGCTTTTAAAACAATCGCTACAAAAAGACAAATTTTAAAATTTTGTCGAAGGACGGACTAGGACATCAATCCGAAACGACCTCGTCCTAAATAACAAGGGAAACAAAATTTTAAAATTAATTACTTAATTGTTTTAATAAGTTAATGATTAAAAAAAAAAAAAAAAAAGAGCAAACTCCGCGACTCGCGGAGTTTGAAAGGAAAAACCTCCGCGACTCGCGGAGGGACCAAAACCCAGAAAAAAAAAATAAAAGAGCTGCACGAACTGATCAGCTCCCACACACAAAAACACCCGAATTCTGCACTCGAAAAACCCCCGAAAATACACCAAAAACACCCCAAAAATCCCAATTTTTAACCGATAATCACCAAATTTTTTGCTAAAATCATGTTGAGAAGGATGCTATCTAAGAATTACTCAAGAAAAACGGTAAATTTCTACACCTAAACACCATTTAATTCGAAATTTGGTGTTCTTGAGCTATTTTTTCCCCAATTTGATTTTGATGCTTTTTAGTGTAATTAGACTTAAATTGTTTATGTATTATGCTTGTATAACCTAGATTGATGCTGTTTAACATGATTAGAAGTCTTAAACTTCAAATTTTGAATAATCTAGGGTTTGTGTTCTTGAGCAATTTGGGGCTTTTTGATATAAACAGGTTATGGCCGATTTTTGTCATGAATTGTTGCTAAATTGAGTAGTGTAACATGTCTAGGTAGTTAAATGATCCAAACTTTGAGCCTAAACATGATTTTGAGAATTAAAGTGGACTTTTTCAAGTCTAAAATTCATGAACTTGATTTTTGAAAGATAATGCCATTTGAGACTTGTTTGATTGTTAGTAATGATTATTTTGACATGTTATTTGAGTTGAATGCTTATGAACTTGGCGAAAATTTTCGTATATGCTTATTTGAAAAAGTGTAGATTTGATAAAAATGTGAAAATGAGCTTAAGTTTGATATAAATTGATAATGTCATTGTAATTATTTTGATTGATGATTTTGCTGACACTAATGCATATTTGGATGCACAAAATTTGTGTTTGATGTGTTTTGCAGAATGAAAGGGGTGAATCTTCATCCCAAGCACGCAATGCTCCTGCTGAGAATTTGGAACAAGAGGAGGTAGATAACTACTACAAGCAGGATGTACCTCATCCAGTCATGACCTTTTCCGATATGCATTTGGAAGAGTTGCACCCGAACCTGAGATTTGACAGACTTTGGATAGATTATCCAAAATATCAACGGGGTTGGCATACTCTTCATTCCAAGGTTGTTGAGGTACCGAGGGTCATAGAATGGGGACCCTTAGAAGCTGTAGAATTGGTCGGGCCAATTAGGGAATTACTTGTACAGAGGTATGGTAATTCTTCTTTTAATGACTGGATATGTTTATTCACCATACGCAGACCTGTATATAAAGTATGGTGTGAAGAGTTGTTATGTAGTATAGAGTTGAATGATCGGGTAGCTAGTTTAACCGATCGTTCTTTTATTAGATTTTTGTTAGGCGGTTCGATGCGCCACATGTCTTTATTGGACATGGCTCAGGCTTTACGTATATATACTCCTGAGGAGTTAGCGTCTGCCGATTGTAGAGGATTGATACTAAACGGTAGAAAGATAGATGAGAATTTTGATACACACGGTGTGTGGAGTCAAATGACAAGCCATCACCGTTTCAAAGGGGGAAATTACTCTTATTTGGATATAGATAGAGCCGAATTAAGAGTGATACATAGGTTTTTAGCTAATTCGATTACACAAAGGGGTAAAAACAAAGAAAAGGTAAATGAACAAGATTTGTTTTACCATATGTGTATTCGAGACCCACAGAGCGCTGTAAGTATACCATATTGTGTGGGTTATTATTTATCAGCTATGGTTCGGGGGATGCGTCCACATAGCATAATAGGAGGTGGTATTTTTATTACTTTGATTGGTGAATATCTCGGTGTGGATATAAGTCGGGGGGGATTATTACTAGAAGAGCCGGAACCCCGCGATACTATAGGATTAAATGTATACCATGGTGCGAAAGTTTTGAAGCGGCGAAATAACGCCGCAGTACGATACCATGGTAGACATCCACAGGTGGAGAGAAACCAGCAACAAGGTAACGTAGGAGGGGGGAATGAGATGCAAGAAATGCATAGGTTTATAGCTTCTCAGGAATACGAAAATGCTAGACAGAGAGCATTTGAAGATTGGCAAGTTCATCAGAACCAAATCATAGCGCACTGCCAACATATAGGTAGAAACTATATTCCTACACCGAAACCCGTCTTCCCTCCTTGGTCGATAGAGATGCAGCCACCATATCCTACGTATGACCCTGCCGAAGCATTCTATAGCACTTATGGTTATGCCTGGAACCCCTATTGGTACCAATATCATCCTTAGTTTACTTATTATTTTTTATTATTTTGTAATTTGTAATTATTGATATGTTTAATACTTTTGTTAATATTGTAATCATTTTTATAATTATCTAACTTTTATTCTTAGACTTTAATAATTTTTGAATGTGGGGTAATATACCAAACTTCAAAAATATGTATATATGTTTGCAGTTTATCTAATGTACACAACAGGGTAAAACAACGCATTTTCAAAGACTGGCATTAAGTTCAGCAAAAGCAACTAATTTTGACGACAAGAAGCAAAATATATGTGAAATAACAACAAGACGGAATGAACAAATGAGGTGCACCATTTATCATTCAGCAAACAAACGCCAATATATTTGGAAACATTGGTAAAAATTTAATCATTTTCACACAAATCACCCTCAATAATTTAAATTGTTACTGATTTCTTGCAAATGAGGGCATTGCAAGATCTTAAGTGTGGGAAGGGGTTAAATTCTTTCGGATTTTAAAAATTTTTACTTTATACACTTGGTTACCATTAAAAATACTAGTAAAGCAGTAGTTGTATTAGAATCTAGTGCTCTCTGATAAAAAAGAACAGCCCTAGTCTTATATACTGACTACCCAATTCTAGTAAAATTTTTCAAAATTTTCAATTAAATGAATTCAAAATCATGTTTATACATATTTATGAACGATAAAACTAGGTTTTAACACCGAAATTATTGTTACCTCGGAAAGGACATAAATTGAGAAACAAACCAAAATGTTAAAATTCATTTAAAATGGAATAGAGGACGATAAAAAGGAAAATAAAAGCCAAGTGTGGGAAAATTTACCAAGTTATTTTAAACATATGTCACATATATCTGTAACAAATAACTGAAAATACTTTTGCTTTGGACTAAACTAAACTATTTTACCCGATGAAAGAAAAGAAGAGATGGATCTACATGATGAATCAATTCCATCATTAAAAGGAAGTAAAGTCTTTCGAAAAAGAAACGCGCTTCTTGATTTAGGTCATGAAGTTGTCGTCCAGACCAGCTGTAGGTTGACGAAAAATCTAGAAAAGTCATCACTAAAATCAGCAGGAAATCCACGGACCTCAGCATTAAACAGGGTCGCCAGGTGGTCAGATTTATCCTAACCATGAGAAGGATTTATCTCGTGCAATGGGGGGGCACCGTGCAAATTAGCTGGATAAGACTAATGAATCAGATCCCCAGAAAGGATAATCTCCTTAAAGATTAAAAATCAGCTTTTAAGACTGATATTACTCAATCCTAGAGATTGACCTTAAAGATTGAGAATTACAAACTCATGGAATTCAATGATATCTAAACTCGAGCTTGAACGAGAAAATATTTTGATCAAAATTATAAACCGATTTGTTTTCTGAAAACCCTATTTTCAATGCGTTCATTACCATTGAACGTAAAATCCTAGGAATTCACCTGGAATTCATTAGGTCACCTGAACCAAATCGGGTGTCAACCGTAAGAACGGTGGTTGCATAGTGGTCAAAGACAGGACCTTGTGCCATACCGAAAAATTATAAGGGTGAGCTTTACTATTGCTCCTACCAAGGATAGTAATTACGTCCGACACGTTATAGACCATAATCAAAAGCATGTCACGGGACATTGCCTTAACAGTTGCTTGTTCAACGCTTTCCTTTACAACCGGACGGTAGTTTGCCGAAAGGTAATATACGGAACAAGTAAACTGGACGTGTTGCTTTCCAAATACAAGGTTAGCAAGTGGGTGACACAAAACCGCAAGTTTTGAGCTAAAATTTTCAAATCTGAAACCCACCAAACCCACAAAAATATTTTGCAAACACCGGTGAAGGGTTATTCCGGAAAACTTATCTAGGGTAAAAACTAGATTTAATTTTCAAAAGATCAAATGTTTTCATAAAGATCCAATTTCCTTAATGGATCTAAATTTTTATAGTCATGTGGGACTGTAAACCATATCGTTACTACCATTGTTTATACCGCCGTATAGAAATCACTGATGTACAAAGTGTGAAGAATAAAGAAGTGATTCTAGTATTTCAAGACGATATTGCTTGAGGACAAGCAACGCTCAAGTGTGGGAATATTTGATAATGCTAAAAAAGAACATATATTTCATAGCATTATTCCTCAAGAAAGACAAGCTTTTAGTTGCAATTGTTCTATTTACAAGTGATATTCGTTTAAATAATAAAAGGTGAAGACAAAAGACAGATTCGACGATTTGAAGACGCAAACGACCAAAAAGCTCAAAAGAACAAAAGACAATCAAAGAGGTTCCAATTATTGATAAGAAACGTCTCGAAATTACAAGAGTACGAGATTCAAAACGCAAAGTACAAAATATAAAATTGTACGCAAGGACGTTCGAAAATCCGGAACCGGGACCAGAGTCAACTCTTAACGCTCGACGCAACGGACTAAAAATTACAAGTTAACTATGTATATAAATATAATATAATATATAATTAATTATATTAATTATATATATATTATATTTATATATATAAAACCGTCGGCAGAGAAAACTCCAAGGACTGAGCTGTAAAATTTACCTCCGCGACTCGCTGAGTTTGAAGGGGTTTTTGCCGCGAGTCGCGGAGCCCCAAAAATCAACTCTGGCTATAAAGCAAACCGAATTCTGATCAAATTTCATATTCTATTTTCTATCTCTCTCTCTCAATATATACGTAATATATATATATAATTTATATTTTAATTTTAATTTTAATTTTAAATCCTAATAATAAGGGTATGTTAGCGAATGTTGTAAGGGTGTAAGTCGAAATTCTGTCCGTGTAACGCTACGCTATTTTTAATCATTGTAAGTTATGTTCAACCTTTTTACATTAATGTCTCGTAGCTAAGTTATTATTATGCTTATTTAAAACGAAGTAATCATGATGTTGGGCTAATTACTAAAATTGGGTAATTGGGCTTTGTACTATAATTGGGGTTTGGACAAAAGAACGACACTTGTGGAAATTAGACTATGGGCTATTAATGGGCTTTATATTTGTTTAACTAAATGAAAGTTTGTTAATGTTAATATAAAGATTTACAATTGGGCGTCCCTATAAATTACCATATACACTCGATCGGACACGATGGGCGGGGTATTTATATGTACGAATAATCGTTCATTTAACCGGACACGGGAATGGATTAATAGCCACTAGAATAATTAAAACAGGGGTGAAATTACATTCAAGGGTAATTGGTGTAATTGTTAACAAAGTAGTAAAACCTTGGTTTACACGCAGTCGATAACCTGGTGTATTCATTAAACAAAGTATTAAAACCTTATTACAATTCGAATCCCCAATTAGTTGGAATATTTAACTTCGGGTATAATAATAATTTGACGAGGACACTCGTACTTTATATTTATGACTGATGGACTGTTATGGACAAAAACCAGACGGACATATTAAATAATCCAGGACAAAGGACAATTAACCCATGGGCATAAAACTAAAATCAACACGTCAAACATCATGATTACGGAAGTTTAAATAAGCATAATTCTTTTATTTCATATTTAATTTCCTTTATTTTATATTTAATTGCACTTCTAATTATCGCACTTTTATTATTCGCAATTTCATTATCGTTATTTACTTTACGCTTTAATTTAAGTCTTGTATTTATTTTATATTTTACATTAGGTTTTAACTGCGACTAAAGTCTTAAAAATCGACAAACCGGTCATTAAACGGTAAAAACCTCCCTTTATAATAATAATATTACTTATATATATATTTGTATTTTTATAAAAGTAAACTAATATAGCGTTGAGCTTTGTTTAAAGATTTCCCTGTGGAACGAACCGGACTTACTAAAAACTACACTACTGTACGATTAGGTACACTGCCTATAAGTGTTGTAGCAAGGTTTAAGTATATCCATTCTATAAATAAATAAATATCTTGTGTAAAATTGTATCGTATTTAATAGTTTTTCCTAGTAAAATAATAACTATTTTATATACACCTCGTTTCACATCATATATATATATATATATATATATATAACTATATGTATGAATATGGATTATTTTACAAAATAACTATACGTAAAATATAACTGAAGGTATAAAGTATATATATGTATAAAACTACAACATTTAAAATATATATAAATATTATATAGAAGGAATTATGTGATGATATGTGTTAACATATATACATGATATAGGTTCGTGAATCCAAGGCCAACCCTACATTTGTTCAATGACGTCATATGTATTTTTACTACAAAATACAGTATAGTGAGTTTCATTTGTTCCCTTTTTAAATGCTTTTGCAATATATATTTTTGGGACTGAGAATACATGCGTTGCTTTTATAAATGTTTTACGAAATAGACACAAGTAAACGAAACTACATTCTATGGTTGGATTATCGAATCGAATATGCCCCTTTTTAGTCTGGTAATCTAAGAATTATGAAACATACACCTTAATTGACGTGAATCCTAAAGATAGATCTATTGGGCCCAACAAGCCCCATCCAAAGTACCGGATGCTTTAGTACTTCGAATTTATCATGTCCGAAGGGAGTCCCGTAATGATAGGGGATATTCTATGTGCATCTTGTTAAGGTCGGTTACCAGGTGTTCAATCCATATGAATGATTTTTGTCTCTATGCATGGGACGTATATTTATGAGAACTGAAAATGAAAATCTTGTGGTCTATTAAAATGATGGAAATGATTATTTATGTTAAACTAATGAACTCACCAACCTTTTGGTTGACACTTGAAAGCATGTTTATTCTTAGGTATGAAAGAAATCTTTCGCTGTGCATTTGCTCATTTTAGAGATATTACTTGGAGTCATTCATGACATATTTCAAAAGACGTTGCATTCGAGTCGTTGAGTTCATCAAGATTATTATTAAGTCAATTATAGTTGGATATATTATGGTATGCATGCCGTCAACTTTCGATGTAAAGAAAGATTGTCTTTTAAAAACGAATGCAATGTTTGTAAAATGTATCATATAGAGGTTAGAACCTCGCAATGTAATCATATGTTATTGTATTCGTCCTTATGGATTAGGACGGGTCGTCTCATATTGAAACGCTCCAAGATTTTCCTCAAATAATTCTTTTGAGAAAGCCAAATCTTCCTATTATCTCTGTCTCGGTGAATTTGCATCCTTAGAATCTTGTTTGCGGCACCCAAGTCTTTCATTTCAAACTCCCTAGCCAATTGAGCCTTCAGCTTATTAATACGATATTTGTTGGGGCCTGCAACCAACATGTCGTCTACATATAACAGCAAAATGACAAAACCATTGTCCCCAAACCTCTTGAAATATGCACAAGGGTCTGCATAAAGTCTGTTATATTCAAGGCTCATTATGAAAGAATCAAATCTCTTGTACCAACATCTCGGCGCCTGTTTAAGACCATACAGAGATTTCTTTAACCTGTAAACCAAGTTCCTTTTCCCTTGTAGTTCAAAACCTTCTGGTTGAAGCATATAAATTTCTTCTTTAAGATTTCCATGAAGAAATACAGTTTTCACATCTAGCTGCTCTAGATACAAATCAAATGTAGCACACATCGCTAGAACTACTCGAATTGTTGTAAGTCGAACCACAGGAGAAAATATTTCATTAAAGTCCGTACCTTATTTCTGAGCATATCCTTTAACCACCAGTCTTGCACGATACTGCTCCACTTGATCATCGCCATTTCGCTTGATCTTATACACCCATTTGTTTCCAATAGGTTTTCTACGTTTCGGCAATGGCACAAGTTCCCATGTTTTATTTTTATGAAGAGCTTCAATTTCTCCCTGCATAGCTGTCATCCACTGAGATGCATCTGAATGATTTAGTGCCTCGCGAAGAGTTGTTAGCTCTCCTTCCTCTGTTAGAAGACAATATGCAACATTGCTTTACATAATATAATCTGAGTGCCACCCTGGATGTTTCCTTTCCCGATTAGAAATACGAGTCGCTGGAGCTACATCAACGACTACTTGATTTTCATCGTGCTCTGGTACTGCTTCAGAAGAATCTTTATGAAATTCATTACCCACCTGTATCGGTATAGTTTCTTTTGAAGTGCTAACATCTTCAAGATCTTTGTCTTCCGTAAAGACAACATCTCTGCTGATGACTACTTTGTGGGCAGTGGGGTCCCACATGCGATACCCCTTAACTCCATCAGCATACCCCAAGAACAAACACTTTCTGGACTTCGGATCTAAATTTGTCAGAATAATCATGAAGGTCAGAATAATCAACTGGTTTTCCAGTCCACATTTCCATCGGCGATTTCAACTCAATTGCAGTTGATGGTGACCGATTTATCACGTAACAGGCAGTACTTACTGCTTTTGCCCAGAATGATTTTCCCAAGCTTGCAGTTGCCAACATCGCCCTTGTTCTATCTAACAAGGTTCTGTTCATCCGCTCTGCCACTCCGTTTTGTTGAGGAGTGTATGCCGTCGTGAACTATCTTTTGATACCTTCTTGTTTGCAGAATTATCAAATTCATCACCAGTGTATTCTCCTCCATTATCCGTCCTTAAACACTTGATCTTTTTACCAGATTCAAGTTCAACCCGTGCTTTGTAAACTTTGAAAACTTCAAACACATCCGCCTTCCTCTTGATTAGGTACACCCAACATCTCCTAGTGTAATCATCAATAAATGATACAAAATACTTTGATCCTCCTAGGGATTGAACTGGTGCTTGCCACACATCAGAGTGAACCAATTCTAAAACCAATTTACTTCTAGAATTTGATGTGTTAAACTTCAGGCGATGCTGCTTGCTGATTACACAATGCTCACAGAAAGGTAGCGATACCTTTTTAAGACCAGGAATAAGATTTCTTTCAACAAGAATCTTCATACCTTGTTCCGACATGTGTCCAAGCTTTTGATGCCATGTTATAGCAACTTTATCACTTGAACTATTCGAAGCAACATATGCTTCCGATTCCTGTACCGTTTCGCCTTTCAGAATGTATAAATTAGCACCCACCTTTTCTCCTTTCATAAGTACAACCGCGCCTTTCTTGATTATCATGATCTTCTCATGTATCACCATCTTATAACCAAGATCATCCAATTGTCCTAAAGACAATAAGTTCTTCTTCAAACCCTCCACGTGTCGCACACCTTGAATAGTACGAACAGTACCATCATGCATCTTCAAAACGATATCTCCAATTCCAATGATCTTTAGTTCATGATCATTGCAACTGTATACAGATCCTCCTGAGATACGTTCATATTATTTGAACCATTCTCTTCTAGGGGTCATGTGAAAAGTAGCTCCCGAGTCAAATAACCAGACATTAACAAATGTCTTTCTGCCTTCATTTGCTACCACTGCCTCACTAACCAAAGCAGTCCCATCATCTGAAGTGCTTGCAATATTTCCTTGAGGATTTGAGTTATTTAAACTCCGACAATCCTTCTTCAGGTGACCTTTCTTGCCACAATTGTAGCATGTATAGGTCTTCTTCTTTTTAGACTTCGGTTTACCATGATTGTGACTCCCACTTGGGCCAAGTTCCGTTGATCTCCCTCTTGACACCACCAAGACCTCCACTTGTCGTGAACCGGCCTGTTTGTCCTCCTTGTTATTGCGCCGATTTTCTTCTTCTAGAATAGCAGCCGCAACTTCATCATAGATGATAGTGCTCCAAATGAACATATATTTAGTAGCAATATCCTCCCAATATGTAAATTATTTAGTTGTAATTGTCCTATTTTAAGTTGTAATCGTTTAAATAAATAAGTGCGAAGACAAAAGGCGAAAACGAAGATTTGAAGACGCAAACGTCCAAAAAGCTCAAATGTACAAGATACAATTCAAATGGTTCAATTTATTGATAAGAAACATCTAAAAATGACAAGAGTACAAGTTGTGAAACGCAAAGTACAAGATATTAAATCGTACGAAAAGGCGTTCGAAAATCCGGAACCGAGACATGAACCAACTATCAACGCCCGACGCAACGGACCAAAAATTACAAGTCAACTATGCACAAGAATAAAATATAATATATAAATAATTATATAAATTATTTATATATTATATATATTTAATAAATATGTCGACAAATAAAAATCCAAAAATGGTGAGCTGGATCTGCGAAACTCCGTGATCTCGGAGCTGGAAGGCACATCTGCTAAGCGATAGCGGAGCAGCAAAAATCAGAAATGCCTATAAAAGGCACGAGCTTCTGCCGAGTTTGATACACCAAAAAATAATAATACTCCCTCTGTAATAATATATATATATATATATATATATATATATATATATATATATATATATATATATATATATATATATATATATATAGTATAGGGTAGTTTTATATTAGTTAGTTTGGGTAATGTAAAGGTTATTTTACGGGTTTTGAAGTCGGAACTCTGTCCGTGTAACACTACGCGATAAATAATCAATGTAAGTTATGTTCTCCTTTTTAAATTAATGTCTCGTAACTAAGTTATTATTATGCTTATTTAAGTAGAAGTAATCATGATGTTGGGCTAAATATTAAAAGACGGGGTTATTGGGTTTTGGACCATAATTAGGGTTTGGACAAAAGATCGACACTTGTGGAAATTAGACTATAGAATATTAATGGGCTTTATATTAAATTAACGATACCTCATTAATTTAATATAAAGGTTATGATTTGACGTATCTATATATAACCACATACGCTTAATCAGATACGATGGGCAGGATATTTATAAGTACGAATTATTGTTCATTTGACCGGACACGGGGATGGATTAATAGTTACTGGACTCGTTAAAACAGGGGTGGATTACATTCAAGGATAATTGGTGTAATTGTTAACAAAGTATTAAAACCTTGGATTACACACAGTCGATAACCTGGTGTATTCATTAAACAAAGTATTAAGACCTTGTTACAGTTCGAATCCCCAATTAGTTGGAATATTTGACTTCGGGTATAAGGTTAATTTGGCGAAGACCCTCGCACTTTATAATTATGACCGATGGACTATTATGGCAAAACCAGATGGATTTATCAAATAATCCAGGACAAAGGACAATTAACCCAGGGTAATAAATTAAAATTAAAACGTCAAACATCATGAGTACGGAAATTTGAATAAGCATAATATATTTTATTTTATATTTTCTCGTACTTTTATTTATTTTGTCATTTTAATTATTGTTATTTATTTTATCGTTGGTTAAATATCATCATTTACTTTACGCTTCGCTTAAAATATAAAATCGACAAACCGGTCATTAAACGGTAAACCCCCTTTTATATATTATTACTATATATAATATATTTTGTACAAATATAATTGTTTAAAAATATAGTGTAAAATAAGTCATCTCCCTGTGGAACGAACCGAACTTACTAAAAACTATACTACTCTACGATTAGGTACACTGCCTATAGTGTTGTAGCAAGGTTTGGGTATATCCCATTTGTAAATAAATAATTAAAACTTGTGTTATTTGTAACGTATTTCGTAATAAAAATATATAACTATTTCGTGCCCCCACGCAACAACATCAAGTTTTTAGCGCCGCTGCCGGGGATCGGTGAAACGCTATATTTTTAATTTATTTTTGTATAAATATATTTATATATATTTTTAGAAAAATAATATATAAAAAAAAAACCTGGACATAAGGCCCATGCGATCGCATGAGCCGGTAGCATAAACCCCATGCGATCGCATGGGGTGATCTGAGACGCCTGAAACCCTAAACCAGCATTTATTACGGAGTATTAATTATTATTATTATTATTAAAACCTAATTAGGTTTTAATTAATTAATATTTAGTTAAGTTTTAATTAAATTTGTATTTTTAAGTTTTAATTAGTTTTATTAAATTATAAACTTAATACTTTTATAAAATAATAATATAAAATAATATTTTTATAAAATAAGTAATTTTATCAATTTTTATATCTTTTTATAAATTGTATATTTTAATCTTTTAATTTGTAATTTGTATTTTTATCGTTCGTAATTAGTTTTAAGCTTAGTTTTTGCCGTAGTTATTTTTATATTTCTAGTTTTTAAGACTTTGCCGTAAAATCCCTTACGTGCCTTTTCTTTAGATTAAGATTTAGGTGCTTTAGAATTTTGCGACGCTGTTTATAAATTTTAGTACCTTTTAAGTTACGACGCGCTATTTTATTTTTATTTTTCGACGTTTTTCGATGCGTAATCTTTTTCTTTCTTATTTCTCGACACGCTAGTTTTTAGGACATAGATTTTCTATTTCTTCTCTAAAATTCCAAACGAAAAATTATTTTAAGCGGTTAAATTGATAGACATCCAAATTTTCTGCTTCCTAGTAATAGTTGAATTTGTTAGTTGCTGAGTTGTGAGCTTCCGATTTAAAGGGTTCTGGCTCCCTGCTGCATCTATTGGCTATTCGAAATGTGGGCAAAAGCAGAAAAGTCTATTAATTTGATAACTTATATAATTTTTATTTTTATAACTAATAGGATAATTAAGTAAATGCACCACATTGTAGCTAAAATTTGGTAATAAGCGCATTATGGAAAATCTCGAGAATATTTTGGAAACTCTTTATGACATCCAAAATCAATTTAATCAATACTCTCAAACGGGTGTTGATGACAATTCGTTCGGTCAATCTTGGATCACGAATGACGAAACAATAACTGGTTGTGAAATCTGTGGAGATTATCACTCAACATGGGAATGTTATTATTACGTTCCTATGGAAAATTATGCACCCATGGAATCTGAATGGAATGATTATGAGGAATACAATTCTAATTGGGATTATTCCCAAGAATATATCCAAACTCAACAACCAGAAGATGAGGAAAATTATGTGCCTGAAAATTCTTTAGATTATATGAAAATCAAACTCGAAGAACTTGATGCTCAAAATGAACAAATGAGAGAGTTTGTAAATCGGCAAGCTGAAACTCTATCAGATTACACACCTGTTGATCTGAGGAGTCGTGTGCAAGAAAATCTCATATCATCGAATTTTGATGAATTCGAGAGCTCCGAAATCACCAACTATCCAGATGATACTTTTTATTCAGCTTTACCAATTTCACAACATATCGACACATTAGCCTCTACCGACGAAATCATCAATCCATCAATGGATGAAGAAGAAATAAGGGTGACAAATTGGTACTCTTGGGAAAACGATAACGTTGAACACTTTACCCCCGAGACCAAAGTAGTGGGACCGATAAGTACCATTAATGAAGAAGAATCTACTTCGATCCCGAAATTCACCATTCCACAACCTTCCAACCCAATATTCTCAATAGACAAGTCATCTACCGAAGATGAACTACGAGCTGTAATAGATAATGACACCTCGGATTTCACCCAATTAGATAATAGAGGTGAAAACTTTGATCCCGAGAATAAACGAAAGGAAATGTTAGGAATTGTCCACCCTATAGTATGTATGTCGGTGTATATCGATCCATTTGACCAAGAACCAGAAAAGAGACATATACATTTACTAAAAGCTACACTTAAAAAAGAATTAAGTAGTGACGATCGGGTGGGTCTAAACTTTAAACCCATTGATATATTATACACCACCCGAGATGTAAATAACTGGCTCACTATTCTAATTCGTGGAACTTATTCTACCGACTTCACATGTCGTCAGCTAAGTGTGGGGAAGTCTAACCCCACTTAAAGTTAAATTCAGGTTTGGGTTAGTGCATAACTCGTTAATAAACATGCATAATAAGTAAGGGTAAAAGATGCATTTTCAAATATTAGCAAACAGTTCAGAAAAGCAATCATTTTTGAAGAAAAAAACATGTGTGATAATACAAGAAGGAATGAACGATGAGGTGTACCATCTATCATCCTGCAATTCTATGGTATCTTTAACTACTTTTCTACACTAATCACCCTCATGAATTTATAATTATAGTCTGATTTCATGCAAATGAGGGCATTGCATGATCTCAAGTGTGGGGAAGGGTTATAAATTCTCTCGGGTTTATACTTGGCTTATTTTCTAAATTTTATGAAAATTTGAAAAAATTTCAACTAAATGAATTCAAAATCATGTTTATACATATTTATGAACGATAAAACTAGGTGTTAATGCCGAAATTATCGTTACCTCGAAAAGGACATAAATTGAGAAACAACTAAATCGCTTGAATTTATTTATTAAGATATAAAAAGACGCATGAAAAAAGCCAAGTGTGGGGAGAATGTACCAAGTTATTCGATTAAAAACTATCTATCACATGTTTCTGTAAAGTTATTGGCAGGTGCTTTTATTTTGGACTAAATTAACTGTTTTACCCGATTTATTGTAATATATTTGAAAGAAAGATGGATCTACACGATGAATCAATTCCATCATTAAAAGGAAGTAAAGTCTTCTGAAAAAGACCCGCGCTTCTTGATTTAGGTCAAGAAGTTGTCGTCCAGACCAGCTGTAGGTTGACGAAAAATCTAGAAAAGTCATCTCTAAAATCAGCAGGAAATCCACGGACCTCAGCATCAAACAGGGTCGCCACGTGGTCAGACTTATCCTATCCATGAGAGGATCTGTCTCGTAAAATGGGGAGGGCGCCGTGCAAATTAGCTTGATAAGGCTAATGAATTAGACCCCCAGAAAGGATAATCTCCTTAAAGATTAAAAATCAGCTTTAAGCCTGATATTACTCAATCCTTGAGATTGACCTTAAAGATTGAGAATTACAAACTCATGGAATTCAATGATATCTAAACTCGAGCTTGAACGAGAAAATATTTTGATCAAATTAAAACCGATTTGTTTTCTGAAAACCTATTTTCAATGCGTTCATTACCATTGAACGTAAAATCCTAGAAATTCACCTGGAATTCATTAGGTCACCTGAACCAAATCGGGTGTCAACCGTAAGAACGGTGGTTGCATAGCACGGTCAAAGACAGGACCTTGTGCCAGATCGAAAAACCATAAGGATGAGCTTTACTATTGCTCCTACCAAGGATAGTAATTGCATCTGACACGTTATAGACCATTATTAAAAGCATGTCACGGGACATTGCCTTAACAGTTGCTTGTTCAACGCTTTCCTTTACAACCAGACGGTAGTTTACCGAAAGGTAATATACAGAGCAAGTATACTGGACGTGTGCTTTCCTAATACAAGGTTAGCAAGTGGGTGACACAAAACCATAAGTTTTGAGCTAAAATTTTCAAATATGAAACCCATGCAACCCACAAAAACATTTTGCAAACACCGGTGAAGGGTTATTCCGGAAAACCTGTCTAGGGTAAAATCTAGCTTGAATTTTCAAAAGATCAAATGTTTTCATAAAGATCCAATTTCCTTATAGGATCTAAATTTTTAATAGTCATGTGGGACTGTAAACCACATCGTTACTATCATTTTTATACCACGGTATCAAAATCACTGATGTATAAAGTGTGACAATAAAAAAGTGATTCGAGTGAAGTGTGATTTTATTTCAAGTTATGTATTGCTTGAGGACAAGCAACGTTCAAGTGTGGAGATATTTGATAGTGCTCCAAATGAACATATATTTAGTAGCAATATCCTCCCAATATGTAAATTATTTAGTTGTAATTGTCCTATTTTAAGTTGTAATCGTTTAAATAAATAAGTGCGAAGACAAAAGGCGAAAACGAAGATTTGAAGACGCAAACGTCCAAAAAGCTCAAATATACAAGATACAATTCAAATGGTTCAATTTATTGATAAGAAACGTCTAAAAATGACAAGAGTACAAGTTGTGAAACGCAAAGTACAAGATATTAAATCGTACGAAAAGGCGTTTGAAAATCCGGAACCGAGACATGAACCAACTATCAACGCCCGACGCAACGGACCAAAAATTACAAGTCAACTATGCACAAGAATAAAATATAATATATAAATAATTATATAAATTATTTATATATTATATATATTTAATAAATATGTCGACAAATAAAAATCCAAAAATGGTGAGCTGGATCTGCGAAACTCCGCGATCTCGGAGCTGGAAGGCACATCTGCTAAGCGATAGCGGAGCAGCAAAAATCAGAAATGCCTATAAAAGGCACGAGCTTCTGCCGAGTTTGATACACCAAAAAATAATAATACTCCCTTTGTAATAATAAATACATATATATATATATATATATATATATATATATATATATATATATATATATATATATATATATATATATATATATATATATATATAGGGTAGTTTTATATTAGTTAGTTTGGGTAATGTAAAGGTTATTTTACGGGTTTTGAAGTCGGAACTCTGTCCGTGTAACACTACGCGATAAATAATCAATGTAAGTTATGTTCTCCTTTTTAAATTAATGTCTCGTAACTAAGTTATTATTATGCTTATTTAAGTCGAAGTAATCATGATGTTGGGCTAAATATTAAAAGACGGGGTTATTGGGTTTTAGACCATAATTGAATGTAATGACCCGGAATTTTCTGACCAAATTATACTTATGAGATTAATATTTACATAAATTAAACCATACCAACATGATAAGCAATCCAAATTGTTGAGACTTGTGTTTTTGAATAGAGTTTTACACAACGTTTGACCGTCCAATATGACCGATGATATCACGAACTATATAACATACGATAATTATACGTTTGTGTATATATATGTATTTATATATATTTAACATGATTTAAGGATGGTTTAACATCTCATTGTGTACTAATGACAATGAGTTATAAGTATATTTTGAAACTACTAACTTAAGTTTTCAAAACGATAACTATACGTAACATTCTTTGATATATATACTTATAATCTATAATGCTTATACATGTATCGTATATATAATGTATTTAATCACTTTTTAAGGACTTAAATACATAAAACAATATAAGTATATTCACAAAAGATAGCTATATTTGAATTCTCGTTCCGTTTCCTCAAGATTTCTATACGTATATCTAGGGTATATGTACCCGTATCATACCCAGCTTCTATACGTATTTACTATTGATATATACACATCAAATCAACATCCTAATCAACATTATTACTGCTCTAGATATTAGGTAACTAGGATTTGTCAAGTAGTATGAATTATTAGTAAGAAAACAAAATTAGGAATCCTTTTCTTTCTTTATAAACTAAAAACGTTTTTATAAATGAACACCATTTCTTCACTCCATTTTCTCATATCTACACCCTCATTTATCTCTCAAAATACTCCTAACTTCATACTTGATCATCTCCAAGCATTTTCCTCATCATTTAGCTTCAATTACAAGCCTTAAACACCATAAGAAAACTCTTTCAAGAACAATCAAAATAACCACCCATTTGAAGAAGTTTACTTCCAACCTTTTGATCTAACTCCACCACTCTTTGATTCCAAGATTATTTCTTATCTTTTGCAGTAACTTTGTCCAAGTAACTTGAGGTAGTAACCTTGTTCATAATCTTATTCAATTCATATTCATATAGCTATCTTATTTTGTGGTATAAAATTTTAACAACAAGAACATGGTTTGAATGATTTCAAACTTGTTCGCAAACTAAATAGATCCTTCTAACTTGACTTTTAAAATACTTCAAGACCTGTAATATATCATAATGATATGCTAACCTAACAAAATATAACTTGGTTTTACAAAGAATATCTTAAAAACAGAATCTACGTCGTCAGAGTGCAACCGGGGGCTGTTTTGGGTTGGATAATTAAAAACCATCTTGAACTTTGAATTGGAAGTTCATGTTTTGGAAAAATGATATTTCTTATGAATATGTTAACACATAAAAATTTTATGATTTAACTCAAAGTGTAAGTATTTTTAGAAAAATGATCATTAAATGTTGTTTTTATGATGGAAAATGATCACTTTCATAAGTTTCACCAAAGTTTGACCTATAACCTATGATTTCGAATACAAACTAAGGTATTTTCAGTTCATATTCTTAAAATTTGACTCGATCCAAGGAAGTGGCAAGTTGAACCAACAAAAACGGAGTTGTAATGAAGAAACTACGACTAAAACAAGATTGGGTATCCGAAGCTAGTTTAGATACGAAAATATTTGGAGAAAAAGTAAATTAATCATATCTTTTCTGATTAATATGATATTTTATATATAATTACTTATGATTTGATTTTATATATTTCAGGACCACCCGTAAACAACACGAGAAGATTAATCATAAGACCTCATGATTGTACGCAACACGGCATTTGACAACACGGTACTTTATGTACGCAACACGTCATTTGACAACATGGTACCATGGGTCGAGATTAATTCTGATCAATACGAATACGATGGGGTCTTTATTTATTTTATTTAAGCAACTAATTGTGGACCACTAACATCGGACTGCTAACTACGGACTAAGAAAATATTAAAAGTATTAAACGTATATATATATATATATATATATATATATATATATATATATATATATATATATATATATATATATATATATATATATATATATGTAACGATTACTTAAAAAGAAAATATGTTGATATATTATATATATGGTTAGGTTCGTAATATCTATCGGAGACCAAGTCGAATTAAATACCTTCAAGGCAAAAGTGAGTTTCATTTGCTCCCTTTTTAATTACTTTTGCAATATATATTTTTGGGCTAAGAATACATGCGTTGCTTTTATAAATGTTTACGAAATAGACACAAGTACTTAAAATATATTCTACGTTGAGTTGTACCACCCTGCATATCTTCCCTAATAGCTTGGTAACTACTATTTACATGTGGTATTGTAAACGCGAATCCTGTTGATAGATCTATCGGGCCTGACAACCCCAACCGGACTGGACGACCAGTATTCAACGGTTGCACAGTACTTCATTTTGGTGACTACACTTGGTACGGTGTAGTGAGATTTCATAATAAAGGGAATATACGACGTTGATTAAATGTTAAGTATGGTTACCAAGTGCTCAACCACTTAGAATGCTTTTCATACACTTGCGAGTGTATTATGTTTATGATTATGAAATCTTGTGGTCTATTAACATATTGAAATGATTGTTATGATAAACCTATGAACTCACCAACCTTTTGGTTGACACTTTAAAGCATGTTTATTTTCAGGTACGAATTAAGTCTTCCGCTGTGCATTTGCTCAATATAAGGACATTACTTGGAGCCGATCATCGCAATGGGACCAAATGTTGATGACTTCGTCCAGGTGGATTAGGACAGGTCCTTTCAGTTGGTATCAGAGCGGTGGTCGTAGCGAATCAGGTCTTGCATTAGTGTGTGTAACTAGTAGTTGTTAGGATGAATTAATGAGTCTGGACTTCGACCGTGTCTACATGTCAAAAGTTTTGCTTATCATTTCTAGTCGAAAATCATCTGCTTATCATCCTTAGGAAATTACCTGTTTATCATTCATAAGTCTAGACATGTTTTACTGCATTTACTGCATTGATAGTGTATAGACGAATTCTTATCTTAGCATATCTGTTATTGCGAACTTTGACTGATATCTTTTCAAAGATTCTCCGTAATTTACGGGATTTTGGTATTATATATACATATGTAAATTATGTATTGAAGAGTACCAAATCTAACTCCTATAATCTATTCCATACCAAAAATTCATTTTCCCCATTATACAAGATGGATTCCGCAAGTAGTTCGAATTCTTCAGATTCCGACAGTTATGCCGATATGAATTTCCATTCAGGCTCCAAAAGCAGCGTCACCGGAATGGATCAACCAATTTCCCATCATCTATTCTGGATGAATTGGGGATGGGTTCGTAATATACTAAATCACTGGAGACAAGAAGAAGGTGATCCATTCCATCCACCAAATTGCCCTCTTGGCGATGAACCTGAAGCACTTACCGGCGAACCTATTCGAAACACCATTTTCTCTCTCATTTCTAGAGTATCTCATCACGATTATATACTATCCCATATTACAAATCTTGTTCATTCGCTCGCTCCAACCGCCAATCATCCCGGTGTACTAGCAGAAGTTAACGAACTTCGCGCTCGCGTGACGGCTTTGCAGAACATGGTGCAAAGGTTGCAAACACCGGCAGCAGCACCAGCAGTATAATCAGCACCACCATCAATAACATCAACAATACCATCATCACCACTAACAAACAACATTCGCATCACACGTCTCGATATCATAATCTGTCCCACAAACATCAACATCATACGCACCATTGATACTAAGGAGTACCAACAATAATGAACGATGAAGTATTGATCCATAACTTCATTGATATTCTGCGAAGAATATGTGGTTTCAAAAAGTTTTAGAGATTTCTTATTCTAGCTCAAACCGAAAAGTAAATGAGATTAATATCATATTAACTCATTAAATTCATGATTTCATCTGAAGAAAATATATATGTATATATGTTTTCATAAAGATTGTAATTAAAAGTTCTTTTGTACAAAATATTAATGGTGAAATTTTTTTTTAACGGGTAGGTAATACCCGAGGAATAATTAGATTTCATCTTAATAAGTTACATTGTACATTGGTCGAAGCTGATTCAATAGTCATTTACTATCCTACTTACAACCACAGATATACGTATCCGTTCACCGCAGAATAACCATTTTCATTCAATTTCATATTTGGATTTTGACTTCCCAGAATCCAACAGGTGGCATATGAAGAAAACATATGACAAAATAAAATCTGTTAGAAACAAACAAATTAACTATGAAAAAATTTGTTAAGAATCTACGCTAACTGTTCCTAGCTAACTGATTACATTTTATTTATCGCAGTTTATTTATCGCAATTTAATTATCGCACTTTTATTTATCGTCATTTAATTTCTATAATTATAATTATTTTACACACTTTAAATATCGGGACACGTATACAATGTTTTGACATATCATATCGACGCATCTATATATATTATTTGGAATCACCATAGACACTCTATATGCAGTAATGATCGAGTTCTCTATACAGGGTTGAGGTTGATTCTACAATAATATATATAGTTTGAGTTGTGATCGAGTCTGAGACGTATACGGGTCACGACACGTATTAATTAATTCGTATATTATATATTAAACTATATATGAATTATTGGACTGTTACTGTGGACTATCGACTATGGACTAATGACATTGGACAATTAAAATGAATTAAAATATTGATTATAACATAGGTAACTAAACATTTCTTCAAGATTGCCACTTGATTTCATCTTAAACCTCATTGTATCTCGACGATTATAATCAGCGTTCAAATCTATCATGATTCTTAAAAACAACTCAACCGAGAGGATAAACCAACCGCACTTCATCTACGGAAGAAAAGATTGATGCATATAGTTATGCACCTGAAAAACCCTCGGAAACTGAGTAAACGTTTGACACGTATCTGTTCTAGTTCCTTTGACATTGTTATTACCGAAGATCGTTTTGCAATCCCTTTCCAAAGTAGCTAATTTTATCACAGCTCCAGCAAGTCAACTCCGACTTTTCATCCGAAACAACTTTATTATAACCGCGATATATATGCGTACTCTTTATTGTTACTGGGGAACCTTTTATATTCCACAATATTACCATCAGCGATTAATCATTCTAAAAACACAATTCTCCTGAAACTACCTCGGTTTGATAACCGATGACCCAGATCAGTTAACTTTGAAAATGCTGACGAAGCAGCATGTTGTAGATGATCTTAATGGCCAAAAGTTTGATGATAAAGAAAGGAGTGTTAGGAACGCTCGATAGAAAATTTAGTACCGAAAAGCAGATTATGCGAAACTATGAAAAAAGCCGTGGACAAATCACAAAGAATAAGTTTGCCTTCAAAGAATCCAAATGATTCTGTGCCTGCTGAAATCGTTAGCAAACATCTTATTTCTCATTCTAAACCTTCACAGACAAATCTTCTTCATCATCCATTGATATTAGAAATTCTAAGATATTCTCGTATGTTCTATTATAAATATCCTCCATATTTCTGGCAATATTTTCACAACTATTCTTATCTGAGATCATTTATCTCTCCGTAATATCTGCAACATAAAAGAAACTGTGTTAGTTTCTAAATTCTGAAACCTTCGAGTTTAAAATATGAATGTTTTGAAGTAGTGTTGGGAACTGAAGCATGGATTAGTATAATATAATGACACTTGATCAACGTCATTATATTACAGTAAGTCATGCTGAGTTTCTAATAAAGCATGATGATTCACAGTACCGTCATCATGTGCCATTTACACGACTCTTACATTCTATCTAATCTCTAAACATATCAAGAGAATATTTTTCTGGATGACTCGGTCATCTCCAGGGTATTCTGGTAATTTAACAAATCAAAATCGTTCTATTACCATTTTCTTCTTAGAGCATTAGCTATGTTCATTCTGAATTTCATATCTACGAATTCCGGACCATTACTCGCTTGACTCGAAGTCGGGAAGAGAAAACGAAAGCATGAAGCTCCGAAAAATAAGGAAGAATATAAACTCCGATAATAACCCCGAAATTACAAACCGTGTATATCGATGCAGATAGCAATATAGAGACATGGGAGAATTAGAAACACTATAAACACAAGAGTATAGTAGAAGTAAATAGATTCTTCTGGTGGTAGATGAAAAAGAAGAATGACAGATATAAAAGTTAGGAGTATATCAAGAATCAGGACTGGATGGAGCATATTGATGAATGCTTTAAAGTAAGAATCAAGGGAGAAAGAATAGAAGGTGTGAGTCGTGGAAAATAAGGAAACGAAGGGGTGAATTTATAGTGAAATATCCGACAGAGCAATCGAAACAGATTATTGCATATAATCAAAGAAGATCCTGATTTCCTTAATCACCAAAGAACCAAATCTTATTACGTAAGATTCTCTTTAAATCCCTTAAATCCCGGAAATCAATCATAACTACGTCATCGGTTAAGACGAATATATTTTACTCATCTCACTCTTTTACGATAGTCTCATTTATATTCTTCGCATAATCGAATCGTTTTATCTACATTACTCAATGATTATAAAACTCCATTATCACCTTATATTTGTCATGAAAACCTTCTTATTGTTATCCATAACAACCTCTATCAAATTTCGGGGACGAAATTTCTTTAACGGGTAGGTACTGTAATGACCCGGAATTTTCTGACCAAATTATACTTATGAGATTAATATTTACATAAATTAAACCATACCAACATGATAAGCAATCCAAATTGTTGAGACTTGTGTTTTTGAAAAGAGTTTTACACAACGTTTGACCGTCCAATATGACCGATGATATCACGAACTATATAACATACGATAATTATACGTTTGTGTATATATATATGTATTTATATATATTTAACATGATTTAAGGATGGTTTAACATCTCATTGTGTACTAATGACAATGAGTTATAAGTATATTTTGAAACTACTAACTTAAGTTTTCAAAACGAAAACTATACGTAACATTCTTTGATATATATACTTATAATCTATAATGCTTATACATGTATCGTATATATAACGTATTTAATCACTTTTTAAGGACTTAAATATATAAAACAATATAAGTATATTCACAAAAGATAGCTATATTTGAATTCTCATTCCGTTTCCTCAAGATTTCTATACGTATATCTAGGGTATATGTACCCGTATCATACCCAGCTTCTATACGTATTTACTGTTGGTATATACACATCAAATCAACATCATAATCAACATTATTACTGCCCTAGATATGAGGTAACTAGGATTTGTCAAGTAGTATGAATTATTAGTAAGAAAACAAAATTAGGAATCCTTTTCTTTCTTTATAAACTAAAAACGTTTTTATAAATGAACACCATTTCTTCACTCCATTTTCTCATATCTACACCCTCATTTATCTCTCAAAATACTCCTAACTTCATACTTGATCATCTCCAAGCATTTTCCTCATCATTTAGCTTCAATTACAAGCCTTAAACACCATAAGAAAACTCTTTCAAGAACAATCAAAATAACCACCCATTTGAAGAAGTTTACTTCCAACCTTTTGATCTAACTCCACCACTCTTTGATTCCAAGATTAATTCTTATATTTTGCAGTAACTTTGTCCAAGTAACTTGAGGTAGTAACCTTGTTCATAATCTTATTCAATTCATATTCATATAGCTATCTTATTTTGTGGTATAAAATTTTAACAACAAGAACATGGTTTGAATGATTTCAAACTTGTTCGCAAACTAAATAGATCCTTCTAACTTAACTTTTAAAACACTTCAAGACCTGTAATATATCATAATGATATGCTAACCTAATAAAATATAACTTGGTTTTACAAAGAACATCTTAAAAACTGAATCTACGTCGTCAGATTGCAACCGGGGGCTGTTTTGGGTTGGATAATTAAAAACCATTTTGAACTTTGAATTGGAAGTTCATGTTCTGGAAAAATGATATTTCTTATGAATATGTTAACACATAAAAATTTCATGGTTTAACTCAAAGTGTAAGTATTTTTAGAAAAATGATCATTAAATGTTGTTTTTATGATGGAAAATGATCACTTTCATAAGTTTCACCAAAGTTTGACCTATAACCTATGATTTCGAATACAAACTAAGGTATTTTAAGTTCATATTCTTAAAATTTGACTAGATCCAAGGAAGTGGCAAGTTGAACCAACAAAAACGGAGTTGTAATGAAAAAACTACGACTAAAACAAGATTGGGTATCCGAAGCTAGTTTAGATACGAAAATATTTGGAGAAAAAGTAAATTAATCATATCTTTTCTAATTAATATGATATTTTATATATAATTACTTATGATTTGATTTTATATATTTCAGGACCACCCGTAAACAACACGAGAAGATTAATCATAAGACCTCATGATTGTACGCAACACGTCATTTGACAACACGGTACTTTATGTACGCAACACGTCATTTAACAACATGGTACCATGGGTCGAGATTAATTCTAATCAATACAAATACGATGGGGTCTTTATTTATTTTATTTAAGCAACTAATTGTGGACCACTAACATCGGACTGCTAACTACGGACTAAGAAAATATTAAAAGTATTAAAAGTCTATATATATGTAACGATTACTTAAAAAGAAAATATGTTGATATATTATATATATGGTTAGGTTCGTGATATCTATCGGAGACCAAGTCGAATTAAATACCTTCAAGGCAAAAGTGAGTTTCATTTGCTCCCTTTTTAATTACTTTTGCAATATATATTTTTGGGCTGAGAATACATGCGCTGCTTTTATAAATGTTTACGAAATAGACACAAGTACTTAAAATATATTCTACGTTGAGTTGTACCACCCTGCATATCTTCCCTAATAGCTTGGTAACTACTATTTACATGTAGTATTGTAAACGCGAATCCTGTTGATAGATCTATCGGGCCTGACAACCCCAACCGGACTGGACGACCAGTATTCAACGGTTGCACAGTACTTCGTTTTGGTGACTACACTTGGTACGGTGTAGTGAGATTTCATAATAAAGGGAATATACGACGTTGATTAAATGTTAAGTATGGTTACCAAGTGCTCAACCACTTAGAATGCTTTACATACACTTGCGAGTGTATTATGTTTATGATTATGAAATCTTGTGGTCTATTAACATATTGAAATAATTGTTATGATAAACCTATGAACTCACCAACCTTTTGGTTGACACTTTAAAGCATGTTTATTCTCAGGTTCTAATTAAGTCTTCCGCTGTGCATTTGCTCAATATAAGGACATTACTTGGAGCCGATCATCGCAATGGGACCAAATGTTGATGACTTCGTCCAGGTGGATTAGGACGGGTCCTTTCCTTGAAGTTTGGACAAAAGATCTACACTTGTGGAAATTAGACTATGGGCTATTAATGGGCTTTATATTAAATTAACGATACCTCGTTAATTTAATATAAAGATTATGATTTGACGTATCTATATATAACCACATACGCTTAATCGAACACGATAGACGGGATATTTATAAGTACGAATTATTGTTCATTTGACCGGACACGGGGATGGATTAATAGTTACTGGACTCATTAAAACAGGGGTGGATTACATTCAAGGATAATTGGTGTAATTGTTAACAAAGTATTAAAACCTTGGATTACACACAGTCGATAACCTGGTGTATTCATTAAACAAAGTATTAAGACCTTGTTACAGTTCGAATCCCCAATTAGTTGGAATATTTGACTTCGGGTATAAGGTTAATTTGGCGAAGACCCTCGCACTTTATAATTATGACCGATGGACTATTATGGCAAAACCAGATGGACTTATCGAATAATCCAGGACAAAGGACAATTAACTCAGGGTAATAAATTAAAATCAAAACGTCAAACATCATGAGTACGGAAATTTGAATAAGCATAATATATTTTATTTTATATTTTCTCGTACTTTTATTTATTTTGTCATTTTAATTATTGTTATTTATTTTATCGTTGGTTAAATATCGTCATTTACTTTACGCTTCGCTTAAAATATAAAATCGACAAACCGGTCATTAAACGGTAAACCCCCTTTTATATATTATTACTATATATAATATATTTTGTACAAATATAATTGTTTAAAAATATAGTGTAAAATAAGTCGTCTCCCTGTGGAACGAACCGGACTTACTAAAAACTATACTACTCTACGATTAGGTACACTACCTATAGTGTTGTAGCAAGGTTTAGGTATATCCCATTTGTAAATAAATAATTAAAACTTGTGTTATTTGTAACGTATTTCGTAATAAAAATATATAACTATTTCGTACCCCCACGCAACAACATCAATAGACTAGATACTCCGAAAGAACATTATTGGTTAAGTTAATAATGAGTTGATCATACGAATCAGGTAGACTCTGAAGTAAAAGTTCGGCACGTTCTTTTGGCTCTATATTGCAGCTTAATGAAGCGAGTTGAGAAAATAGAGTATTCAAAGAATTAATGTGCTCATTAACTGAAATAGATTCATTCATGCGTAGCGCATAAAGTTTCCTCTTAAGGAATATCTTGTTGTGGAGTGATTTGGTCTCGTACAATTTTACGAGGTGATCCAAAATCTCTTTCGCCGTCTTCTTTTCTTCAATGCTAGACAAAACGCCATCTGCTAGTGCCAGATGAAGATTTGCGATAGCCTGGCCGTCCATCTCTTCCCATTTTTCATCAGTGACTTCAGCGGAACGTCCACTGATGGCCGCCAAACACTTATCCTTTCTCAGGATAGCTTTCATCTTTAGTTTCCATAACGAGAAGTTACTCCCGTTAAACTTTTCAATTTCAAATTTCGTAGACATTGCTATAATCACAATCTTCTTTTCGAGAATACTATTTTCTGAGAAATAGTACCCGTGAACTTTTATCGAGTGAAATTAATCTTACTTATTTTCTGATGTGGACGATCCACTCCCGTGGCAACCACAGAGCATACGATAAGTAGATTAATACGCACTAGATATTAGAACCTTAGCTCTGATACCACTTGTTGAGAACACCGAATTATAGCAAACCTATTGGAAACAAATGGGTGTATAAGACCAACCATTCACTTTATTTGACACTTTTGTATCATAAACTTACAATTATATCCCTACATTTATCTAGGGAGTTGCACTTCTATTATTATTTTAAACATGAATAAGGGAATAATAGCCAATTAGGTGTGTATGGATTAAAAAGTAGTGTGTGAGGATTAGTACTCATTTTGAAATGCTCCGTGAAGTTAACAATCGATATTAGAGTGACTACCTTTTAGAAAGAAAAAGATTGCCCTGGTATTAGGAATGAGAAACTAGAAATAGTTGAAAACAATAATTAATTAAAAGAAGATATTTTCAAAAAAAAAGAAAGAAAAAAAAATGAGCGGTTAGAAATCTCGGATATGCACGTCGCTATTCACTGAGCTACGTCAGTGTGTGAAACATTTTGCGTGGAAAAAGTGAGCGAATCTAGCTATTCACATAACAAAAATGCATTGTAACAATTTATACATTTTCACATATACATAATTAACTTATCAACCATATCTTCCATCAAATTGTCTTTCAAGGTATTCACTTTTTTCTTTTTGGAGTGCATGAATTTCATTTCTCAGTTGAATGTGTAGGCTGAAATGTCCCGTTTTTATTGATTAAAAACGTTCCATATTAATTGATTTCGTTGCGAGGTTTTGACCTCTATATGAGACGTTTTTCAAAGACTGCCTTCATTTTTAAAACAAACCATAACCTTTATTTCATAAATAAAGGTTTAAAAAGCTTTACGTAGATTATCAAATAATGATAATCTAAAATATCCTGTTTACACACGACCATTACATAATGGTTTACAATACAAATATGTTACATCGAAATCAGTTTCTTAAATGCAGTTTTTACACAATATCATACAAACATGGACTCTAAATCTTGTCCTTATTTTAGTATGCAATAGCGGAAGCTCTTAGTGTTCACCTGAAAATAAACATGCTTTAAACGTCAACAAAAATGTTGGTGAGTTATAGGTTTAACCTATATATATCAAATCGTAACAATAGACCACAAGATTTCATATTTCAATACACATCCCATACAAAGAGATAAAAATCATTCATATGGTGAACACCTGGTAACCGACATTAACAAAATGCATATATAAGAATATCCCCATCATTCCGGGACACCCTTCGGATATGATATAAATTTCGAAGTACTAAAGCATCCGGTACTTTGGATGGGGTTTGTTAGGCCCAATAGATCTATCTTTAGGATTCGCGTCAATTAGGGTGTATGTTCCCTAATTCTTAGATTACTAGACTTAATAAAAAGGGGCATATTCGATTTCGATAATTCAACCATAGAATGTAGTTTCACGTACTTGTGTCTATTTTGTAAATCATTTATAAAACCTGCATGTATTCTCATCCCAAAAATATTAGATTTTAAAAGTGGGACTATAACTCACTTTCACAGATTTTTTACTTCGTCGGGAAGTAAGACTTGGCCACTGGTTGATTCACGAACCTATAACAATATATACATATATATCAAAGTATGTTCAAAATATATTTACAACACTTTTAATATATTTTGATGTTTTAAGTTTATTAAGTCAGCTGTCCTCGTTAGTAACCTACAACTAGTTATCCACAGTTAGATGTAAAGAAATAAATCGATAAATATTATCTTGAATCAATCCACGACCCAGTGTATACGTATCTCAGTATTGATCACAATTCAAACTATATATATATATATTTTGGAATCAACCTCAACCCTGTATAGCTAACTCCAACATTCACATATAGAGTGTCTATGGTTGTTCCGAAATATATATAGATGTGTCGACATGATAGGTTGAAACATTATATACGTGTCTATGGTATCTCAAGATTACATAATATACAATACAAGTTGATTAAGTTATGGTTGGAATAGATTTGTTACCAATTTTCACGTAGCTAAAATGAGAAAAATTATCCAATCTTGTTTTACCCATAACTTCTTCATTTTAAATCCGTTTTGAGTGAATCAAATTGCTATGGTTTTATATTGAACTCTATTTTATGAATCTAAATAGAAAAATTATAGGTTTATAGTCGGAAAAATAAGTTACAAGTCATTTTTGTAAAGGTAGTCATTTCAGTCGAAAGAACGACGTCTAGATGACCATTTTAGAAAACAAACTACCACTTTGAGTTTAACCATAATTTTTGGTTATAGTTTCATGTTCATAATAAAAATCATTTTCCCAGAATAACAACTTTTAAATCAAAGTTTATCATAGTTTTTAATTAACTAACCCAAAACAGCCCGCGGTGTTACTACGACGGCGTAAATCCGGTTTTACGGTGTTTTTCGTGTTTCCAGGTTTTAAATCATTAAGTTAGCATATCATATAGATATATAACATGTGTTTAGTTGATTTTAAAAGTCAAGTTAGAAGGATTAACTTTTATTTGCGAACAAGTTTAGAATTAACTAAACTATGTTCTAGTGATTACAAGTTTAAACCTTCAAATAAGATAGCTTTATATGTATGAATCGAATGATGTTATGAACATCATTACTATCTCAAGTTCCTTGGATAAACCTACTGGAATTGAGAAAAATAGATCTAGCTTCAAAGGATCCTTGGATGGCTTGAAAGTTCTTGAAGCAGAATCATGACACGAAAACAATTTCAAGTAAGATTTCCACTCGAATAAGATTGTTATAGTTATAGAAATTGAATTAAAGTTTGAATATGATTATTACCTTGTATTAGAAAGATAACCTACTGTAAGTAACAAAGGTTTCTTAATCTTGGATGATTACTTGGAATGGATTTAGAAAACTTGGAAGTAAACTTGTAATCTTGGAAGTATTCTTGATTTTATGAAACTAGAACTTTTGGAATTTATGAAGAACACTTAGAACTTGAAGATATAACTTGAGAGATATCAATTAGATGAATAAAATTGAAGAATGAAAGTGTTTGTAGGTGTTTTTGGTCGTTGGTGTATGGATTAGATATAAAGGATATGTAATTTTGTTTTCATGTAAATAAGTCATGAATGATTACTCATATTTTTGTAATTTTATGAGATATTTCATGCTAGTTGCCAAATGATGGTTCCCACATGTGTTAGGTGACTCACATGGGCTTCTAAGAACTGATCATTGGAGTGTATATACCAATAGTGCATACATCTAAAAGCTGTGTATTGTACGAGTACGAATACGGGTGCATACGAGTAGAATTGTTGATGAAACTGAACGAGGATGTAATTGTAAGAATTTTTGTTAAGTAGAAGTATTTTGATAAGTGTCTTGAAGTCTTTCAAAAGTGTATGAATACATATTAAAACACTACATGTGTATACATTTTAACTGAGTCGTTAAGTCATCGTTAGTCGTTACATGTAAACGTTGTTTTGAAACCTTTAGGTTAACGATCTTGTTGAATGTTGTTAACCCATTGTTTATTATAAAAAATTAGATGTTAAATTGTTATATTATCATGATATTATGATATATAATATATCTTAGTATGATATATATACAGTTAAATGTCGTTACAACGATAATCGTTACATATATGTCTCGTTTCGAAATCATTAAGTTAGTAGTCTTATTTTTACATATGTATTTCATTGTTAATACACTTAATAATATATTTACTTATCATTTAACATAATTAACCAAGTGTATCAATATCTTAATATGATTCATATGTACCTAGTAAGACGTTGTTATAACGATAATCGTTATATATATCGTTTTCGAGTTTCTTAAATTAATAGTCTCATTTTTATGTATATAACTCATTGTTAAAATACCTAATGAGATGCATACTTACAATAAAATCATGTTAACTATATATATAACCATATATATGTCATCGTATAGTTTTTACAAGTTTTAACGTTCGTGAATCACCGGTCAACTTGGGTGGTCAATTGTCTATATGAAACCTATTTCAATTAATCAAGTCTTAAAAAGTTTGATTGCTTAACATGTTGGAAACACTTAATCATGTAAATCACAATTTCATTTAATATATATATAAACATGAAAAAGTTCGGGTCACTACAGTAACTACCCATTAAATAAATTTCGTCCCGAAATTTTAAGCAGTTGGAGGTGTTATCTTCTGGAAATAAATGCGGGTATTTCTTCTTCATCTGATCTTCATTCTCCCAGGTGAACTCGGGTCCTCTACGAGCATTCCATCGAACCTTAACAATCGGTATCTTGTTTTATTTAAGTCTCTTAACCTCACGATCCATTATTTTGACGGGTTCTTCAATGAATTGAAGTTTTTCATTGATTTGGATTTCGTCCAACGGAATAGTGAGATCTTCTTTAGCAAAACATTTCTTCAAATTTGAGACGTAGAAAGTGTTATGTACAGCCGCGAGTTGTTGAGGTAGCTCCAGTTGGTAAGCTACTGGTCCGACACGATCTATAATCTTGAATGGTCCAATGTACCTTGGATTTAGTTTTCCCCGTTTACCAAATCGAACAACAGCTTTCCAAGGTGAAACCTTAAGCATGACCATTTCTCCAATTTCAAACTCTATATCTTTTCTTTTACTGTCCGCGTAGCTCTTTTGTCGACTCTGGGCGGTTTTCAATCTTTGTTGAATTTGGATGATTTTCTCGGTAGTTTCTTGTATTATCTCCGGACCCGTAATCTGTCTATCCCCCACTTCACTCCAACAAATCGGAGACCTGCACTATCTACCATAAAGTGCTTCAAACGGCGCCATCTCAATACTTGAATGGTAGCTATTGTTGTAGGAAAATTCTGCTAACGGTAGATGTCGATCCCAACTGTTTCCGAAATCAATAACACAAGCTCGTAGCATGTCTTCAAGCGTTTGTATCGTCCTTTCACTCTGACCATCAGTTTGTGGATGATAGGCAGTACTCATGTCTAGACGAGTTCCCAATGCTTGCTGTAATGTCTGCCAGAATCTTGAAATAAATCTGCCATCCCTATCAGAGATAATAGAGATTGGTATTCCATGTCTGGAGACGACTTCCTTCAAATACAGTCGTGCTAACTTCTCCATCTTGTCATCTTCTATTATTGGCAGGAAGTGTGCTGACTTGGTGAGACGATCAACTATTACCCAAATAGTATCATAACCACTTGCAGTCCTTGGCAATTTAGTAATGAAATCCATGGTAATGTTTTCCCATTTCCATTTCGGGATTTCAGGTTGTTGTAGTAGACCTGATGGTTTCTGATGTTCAGCTTTGACCTTAGAACACGTCATACATTCTCCTACATATTCAGCAATATCGGCTTTCATACCTGGCCACCAAAAATGTTTCTTGAGATCCTTGTACATCTTCCCCGTTCTAGGATGTATTGAGTATCTGGTTTTATGAGCTTCTCTAAGTACCATTTCTCTCATATCTCCAAATTTTGGTACCCAAATCCTTTCATCCCTATACCGAGTTCCATCTTCCCGAATATTAAGATGCTTCTCCGATCCTTTGGGTATTTCATCCTTTAAATTTTCCTCTTTTAAAACTCCTTGTTGCGCCTCCTTTATTTGAGTAGTAAGGTTATTGTGAATCATTATATTCATAGATTTTACTCGAATGGGTTCTCTGTCCTTCCTGCTCAAGGCGTCGGCTACCACATTTGCATTCCCTGGGTGGTAACGAATCTCAAAGTCGTAATCATTCAACAATTCAATCCACCTACGCTGCCTGATAATGCTAAAAACGAACATATATTTCATAGCATTATTCCTCAAGAAAGACAAGCTTTTAGTTGCAATTGTTCTATTTACAAGTGATATTCGTTTAAATAATAAAAGGTGAAGACAAAAGACAGATTCGACGAATTGAAGACGCAAACGACCAAAAAGCTCAAAAGTACAAAAGACAATCAAAAAGGTTCCAATTATTGATAAGAAACGTCTCGAAATCACAAGAGTACAAGATTCAAAACGCAAAGTACAAGATATAAAATTGTACGCGAGGACGTTCGAAAATCCGGAACCGGGACCAGAGTCAACTCTTAACGCTCGACGCAACGGACTAAAAATTACAAGTTAACTATGTATATAAATATAATATAATATATAATTAATTATATTAATTATATATATATTATATATATATATTAAAAACCGTCGGCAGCAAGAAACTCCAAGGGTGTGAGCTGTAAATACATCTCCGCGACTCGCGGAGTTTTAAGGGCATTTTGCCGCGAGTCGCGGAGCCCCAATTTTCAACTCTGGCTATAAAGCCAACCGAATTCTGATCAAATTATATCATCTTTTTTCTTCCTCTTCATACGTAAAACTTATATATATATATATAATTTATATTTTAATTTTAATTTTAATTCTAATAATAAGGGTATGTTAGCGAATGTTGTAAGGGTGTAAGTCGAAATTCTGTCCGTGTAACGCTACGCTATTTTTAATCATTGTAAGTTATGTTCAACCTTTTTACATTAATGTCTCGTAGCTAAGTTATTATTATGCTTATTTAAAACGAAGTAATCATGATGTTGGGCTAATTACTAAAATTGGGTAATTGGGCTTTGTACCATAATTGGGGTTTGGACAAAAGAACGACACTTGTGGAAATTAGACTATGGGCTATTAATGGGCTTTATATTTGTTTAACTAAATGAAAGTTTGTTAATGTTAATATAAAGATTTACAATTGGGCGTCCCTATAAATTACCATATACACTCGATCGGACACGATGGGCGGGGTATTTATATGTACGAATAATCGTTCATTTAACCGGACACGGGAATGGATTAATAGCCACTAGAATAATTAAAACAGGGGTGAAATTACATTCAAGGGTAATTGGTGTAATTGTTAACAAAGTAGTAAAACCTTGGTTTACACGCAGTCGATAACCTGGTGTATTCATTAAGCAAAGTATTAAAACCTTGTTACAATTCGAATCCCCAATTAGTTGGAATATTTAACTTCGGGTATAATAATAATTTGACGAGGACACTTGCAATTTATATTTATGACTGATGGACTGTTATGGACAAAAACCAGACGGACATATTGAATAATCCAGGACAAAGGACAATTAACCCATGGGCATAAAACTAAAATCAACACGTCAAACATCATGATTACGGAAGTTTAAATAAGCATAATTCTTTTATTTCATATTTAATTTCCTTTATTTTATATTTAATTGCACTTCTAATTATCGCACTTTTATTTATTGTTATTTTATCGCACTTTTAATTATCGTACTTTTTAATTATCGCAATTTTATTATTCGCAATTTCATTATCGTTATTTACTTTACGCTTTAATTTAAGTCTTGTATTTATTTTATATTTTACATTAGGTTTTAACTGCGACTAAAGTTTTAAAATCGACAAACCGGTCATTAAACGGTAAAAACCCCCCTTTATAATAATAATATTACCTATATATATATATTTGTATTTTTATAAAAGTAAACTAATATAGCGTTGAGCTTTGTTTAAAGATTTCCCTGTGGAACGAACCGGACTTACTAAAAACTACACTACTGTACGATTAGGTACACTGCCTATAAGTGTTGTAGCAAGGTTTAAGTATATCCATTCTATAAATAAATAAATATCTTGTGTAAAATTGTATCGTATTTAATAGTATTTTCGCACTAAAAATAATACTATTTTATATACACCTCGCTTCACATCAAGTATTTTTGGCGTTTGTTCGCGGAGGCCATCTGACACACGGACAAAAACCCTAATCAAGCATTGATTACGGGTTATTTTTAATTATTATTATTATTAAAACCTAATTATTATTATTATTATTTGTTTTAATTTTACTTTTACTTTTTATTTATATATTTTAGTTTAATTAGTTTTATTAAATTGTAAAATTAGTAGTTTTATTAAAATAAATAATATAAAAATAATATTTTTATAAAAATTGTACTTTTTACAACTTTTTGTATATTTTTATATTTTGTCCCTTTTTAATCATTGTAGCGTAATATTTGTATTTTTAGCTCATATTTAATTTTAAACTTAGTTTTTGCTATAGTTATTTTTACTCCTAGATTTTTAGGCTTTGCCGTAGAATTCCTTAAGTGCTTTTTCTTTAGACTAAGATTTAGGTGCTTTAGAATTTTGCGACGCCTTTTTAAGTTTTAGTTTCTTTTTAAGTTATTTCCATTTGTGATTTAGTTTTTCCTGTAAGCTTTAATATTTTTAGACACCTTTTACTATGTATCAATTATCATTCCAATTAGTAATTTCAATTTGCGATTATAATTTTAAGTTAGTTGTAGTAATAAGGTTAGGTTAGTAAAGTATTTTTAAGTTTTGATAAGTTTCTTTTATTTTTCCGTCACCTTTTATTTTTCAACCATTTTTTCTTTTTCAACCTTTTTCGACGAACTCTTTTTCTCTCTTATTTCTCGCCATTCTAGTTTTTAGGACTTAGAATTTTTTCTACTTCTTATCTAAATTTCTTAAAATTACGAAAATTTATTTTAAGTGATTAAATTAATAGACATCAAAATTTTCTGGTTCGTAGTAATAGTTGGATTTGTACGTGGACCGGGTTATTGGAGCCAAACAGTCCTCAATTAAATTGAGACCAAACGAATCCTGCCCCTCTGCTGCATCTTTTGGCTATTCGAAACGTGGGCAAAATCAGAAAAGTCTATTGATTGGATAACTTATTATAATTTTTCTTTCCTTTTTAAAACTAATAGGATATTCAGTGAATGCACCGAGCAAGACGTTCATCACCTTTTGTACGTTCACCACCTGTAACTCGATCAAGACATCGTTTAACAAATATAACCGCCGTTGATTTTTCTTTAGAATCGTCATCCAGTCGACCAAGTACTTCAGTTCAAATTACCGATAATCCATTTTTTGAACCCGACCTCACAATTGAGAATCCGGAGAATATTCAGGAACGGTTCATAGATCCTGAACCATTAAACTTTCCTCCGGAACCACCAATCATTCAAACAGAGATTGTTGAGGAACGAACTATTAAATCAGAATCATCTAGTGATACCGATTCAACAAATTCAATTATGGAGAATCTGGAACCTTTAAGTATGGAAGACCGAATGAGAGCTAAACGCACTGGCCAAGGTCACGCAATTACTCATCCAGACATTAATGCGCCAGATTATGAAATCAAAGGACAAATTCTACACATGGTGACTAATCAATGCCAATTTAGTGGTGCGCCGAAGGAAGATCCAAATGAACATCTACGTACCTTTAATAGGATCTGCACACTATTTAAAATACGAGAAGTGGAGGATGAACAGATATATCTCATGTTATTTCCCTGGACTTTAAAGGGAGAAGCCAAAGATTGGTTGGAATCGTTACCTGAAGGGGCGATCGATACATGGGACGTTTTAATTGATAAATTTCTTAAACAATTCTTTCCTGCATCTAAAGCCGTAAGACTTCAAGCAGAAATTGTTACGTTCACACAGAAACCAAATGAAACTCTATATGAGGCGTGGACAAGATATGGAAAGTTATTAAGAGGATGTCCGCAACATGGTTTAGACACCTGTCAAATAGTACAAATATTCTACCGAGGATGCGACATCACTACAAGAAAAGACATAGATATAGCAGCTGGTGGTTCTATTATGAAGAAAACCGAAACTGATGCTTACAAAATTATTGATAATACTGCTTCCCACTCACATGAGTGGCACCAAGAAAAAGACATCATTAGATCATCTAAAGCAGCTAGAGCCGATTCTAGCCATGACTTAGATTCCATTTCCGCAAAGATAGATGCTTTCGAGAGACGAATGGAAAAGATGACTAAGGATATTCACTCAATACGAATTAGTTGTGAGCAGTGTGGAGGACCACATTTGACAAAAGATTGTCTCAGTATTGAATTAACAATGGAACAAAGAGAGAATATTTCATACATAAACCAAAGGCCTGGAAATAATTATCAGAATAATTATCAACCGCCAAGACCGATTTACAATCAAAACCAGAATTATAACCGAAATATTCCATACAACAACCAACAAGGTCCTAGCAATCAACAAGTATCCAATAATACTTACAATCAGCAAAGACCTAATTTTCAAAACAAACCACCACAACAAACCGATGATAAAAAGCCGAATTTAGAAGATATGATGACAAAACTAGTTGAAACTCAAACGCAGTTTTTCACATCTCAAAAACAAACCAATGAACAAAATGCTCAAGCATTTAGAAATCAACAAGCTTCTATTCAAAATCTGGAACAAGAAGTAAGTAACCTAGCAAGGTTAATAGGTGAAAGAAAACCGGGGAGTCTACCTAGCGATACAAATGCTAACCCCCGGAATGAAACAGCTAAAGCTATTACCACAAGAAGTGGTACAACACTTAAACCACCTGAAATACCTGTAACTTCTGATGAAACCATTCCTACTCCACAAGAACCACAACCTGATCAAGATAAGGAAAAAGAACCGGTAGTTGAAAAGGTTAATGAAGATAACACAGTTAAAGATAAACCTTATGTTAAACCATACCAACCACCACTTCCTTACCCGAGTAAAATGAAGAAAGAAAAACTTGAAGCCGAGCAATCCAAATTCTTGGATATGTTTAAACAGATAAATGTAAATCTTCCTTTCATTGATGTGATTTCAGGAATGCCAAGATATGCTAAATTCTTGAAAGATCTAATCTCAAATAGAAAGAAAATGGAAGAACTCTCGGCTGTTACTATGAATGCTAATTGTTCAGCAGTGCTGTTGAATAAGATACCAGAAAAACTATCTGATCCAGGAAGTTTCACAATTCCATGTTTTCTGGGTAGTCTTAGTTCAATAGAAGCATTGGCAGACTTAGGTGCTAGTATAAATCTAATGCCGTATTCACTATACGCTAAACTAGACCTTGGAGAATTGAAACCAACCAGAATAAGCATACAACTAGCCGATAGATCAATAAAATATCCTAGAGGGATAATGGAGAACATGCTAGTTAAAGTTGGTACTTTAGTATTTCCAGTAGATTTTGTTGTTTTGGACATGGAAGAAGATTCTCAAGTTCCTCTCATATTAGGAAAACCATTCTTAAACACGGCTAAAGCAATGATAGACGTGTTCGGTAAGAAACTGACCCTAAGTATAGAGGATGAGAGTGTTACCTTTTCAGTGGATAGAGCCATGCAACAACCACAATCTGCAGATGATACATGTTATTATATTCAAACTATAGATGCACATGCAGAATTATTAGAAGAATTTCCAGAATTACAAGGAACAGGAGAATGTTCTTTAGGAGAAGGTAATGAACCAATTGATGAAGCTGAAATGTTAGCTACACTTATAGCTAATGGATATGAACCAACAACAGAAGAAATTCAAATGCTAAAAGAAGAAGACAGATATCGATATAAATCATCGATAGAAGAACCTCCGAAATTAGAATTAAAGCCACTTCCAAACCATTTGGAATACGCTTATTTACATGGTGAATCTGAATTACCTGTAATAATATCGTCTTCTCTTACTGAAAATGAGAAATCACAACTCATTTCTGTGTTGAAAGCTCATAAACCAGCCATTGCATGGAAGATTCATGATATTAAAGGAATAAGTCCTTCGTATTGCACACATAAAATCCTTATGGAAGAAGGTCATAAAACGTATGTGCAACGCCAACGAAGACTAAATCCTAATATGCAAGATGTAGTTAAGAAAGAGATTATTAAACTGCTAGATGCAGGTTTGATATATCCAATTTCTGATAGTCCATGGGTAAGCCCAGTTCAATGCGTGCCTAAGAAGGGTGGCATGACTGTCATTACAAATGAGAAAAATGAGCTTATTCCTACTAGGACTGTAACAGGATGGCGTGTATGTATTGATTATAGAAAATTAAATGACGCCACCAGAAAAGATCACTTTCCCTTACCTTTCATAGATCAAATGTTGGAAAGATTAGCCGGAAATAGTTACTATTGTTTTCTAGATGGATTTTCCGGATATTTTCAAATTCCAATAGCACCCGAAGATCAAGAGAAAACCACATTCACGTGCCCTTATGGTACTTTTGCTTACAAAAGAATGCCATTTGGACTTTGCAACGCCCCTGCAACCTTTCAAAGGTGTATGATGGCGATTTTTCATGACATGATAGAAGAATGCATGGAAGTATTCATGGATGACTTTTCAGTCTTCGGAGATACATTTAAATCATGTCTAGTTAATCTGGAACGAATGCTAATTAGATGCGAAAAATCAAATCTAGTACTTAATTGGGAGAAATGCCATTTCATGGTTAAAGAAGGCATCGTTCTTGGACATAAAATTTCAAAAGAAGGAATTGAAGTGGATAGAGCTAAAGTAGATGTAATTGCTAAACTTCCACATCCCACCAATGTTAGAGGAGTTAGGAGTTTTCTAGGGCATGCCGGTTTTTACCGACGTTTCATAAAAGATTTTTCTAAAATTGCCACTCCTATGAATAAACTCCTAGAAAAGGATGCTCCATTCATCTTTTCAGATGAGTGTATCAAATCTTTTAATATTCTTAAAGAAAAACTCACTAATGCACCGATCATGATAACACCAAATTGGAATCTACCATTTGAACTAATGTGCGATGCAAGTGATTTTGCAATGGGAGCCGTTTTAGGACAAAGGATTGAAAAACGATTTCAACCTATATATTATGCTAGTAAGACGTTACAAGGAGCACAAACGAACTATACAACTACTGAAAAAGAACTCCTTGCTATTGTCTTTGCTTTTGACAAATTTCGATCATATCTCGTTCTAGCAAAAACGGTGGTCTATACCGACCATTCTGCTCTTAGATACCTATTTTCAAAACAAGATGCTAAACCAAGATTAATCCGTTGGATCTTACTCTTACAAGAGTTTGATATTGAAATCCGAGATAAAAAAGGAGCAGAAAATCTCGCCGCTGATCATCTTTCTCGTCTTGAAAATCCCGAATTAGAAGTTCTGAATGAATCGGCCATACAAGACAACTTTCCTGATGAATATCTATTGAAGATAGATTATAAAGAAATCCCATGGTTTGCAGACTATGCAAACTACTTAGTTTGTGGATTCCTTGAAAAAGGATTATCGTACCAAAGACGAAAGAAATTCTTCAGTGATATAAAACACTATTTCTGGGAAGATCCACATCTGTTTAAAAGTTGTCCCGATGGAATAATACGCCGATGTGTATTTGGAGATGAAGCTAGTAAAATTTTAAACCATTGTCACACAGGACCAACAGGAGGGCATTATGGGCCTCAACTAACAGCAAGAAAAGTTTATGAAGCTGGATTCTATTGGCCTACAATTTACAAAGACGCACACCTCCTTTGCAAATCCTGTGATGCATGTCAAAGGGCCGGAAGAATAAGTCAACGTGATGAAATGCCACAAAATGTCATCCAAGTATGTGAAGTATTTGACATTTGGGGTATTGACTTTATGGGTCCATTTCCAAAATCTCATAATAATCTATATATACTCGTAGCCATTGATTATGTATCTAAATGGGCGGAAGCACAAGCTCTCCCAACTAACGATGCACGAGTTGTAGTCAACTTTTTAAAACGTCTTTTTGCAAGGTTTGGAACACCGAAAGCTTTAATAAGTGATCGGGGAACTCATTTTTGTAATAATCAACTTGAGAAAGTTCTTAAAAGATATGGAGTAACTCATAAAATCTCCACCGCATATCATCCACAAACAAGTGGACAAGTTGAAAATACCAACCGAGCTTTAAAACGTATTCTAGAGAAAACCGTAGGATCAAATCCGAAGGAATGGTCCATTAAATTGGAGGATGCACTCTGGGCTTTTAGAACAGCCTACAAAACTCCAATTGGAACCACACCTTTTAGACTTGTTTATGGAAAAGCATGTCATCTTCCAGTAGAAATTGAACACAAAGCATTCTGGGCTTTGAAGACATGTAATCTTGATTTACATGAAGCCGGACGTCTACGATTAAGTCAACTAAACGAATTAGAAGAATTAAGACATGAAGCATACGAAAATTCGTTAATCTATAAAGAAAGAACGAAGAAATGGCATGATAAAAGAATCAGAAGTTCAAAAGAATTTAAAGAAGGAGACAGAGTTCTTCTTTTCAATTCACGATTCAAGCTATTTCCTGGAAAATTGAAATCAAGATGGTCTGGACCATTCATAGTCAAAAGAGTTTTCCCATACGGAACGATAGAATTGATAAATTCAAATGGGATTGAATTTAAAGTTAATGGTCACAGAGTTAAACATTACATACATGGTCCGATGGAAGTCGACAACGAAGTTAATCACAATTTCAATACCACAGCTAACTAAGTGTGGGGAGAATCAAGTCTTTAAAGGATAATATATATTTCTGTTAGAGTTAGATTGTCTGTTTTCGTGTAGTTCTCGAAAATGGAACACGTATGGTCTTTCCCTAGCAGACCCTAAAGAACTAGTCTTCTCCCCCCATTCTGAATTTTTATTTTTTTTAGGTTTTTACGAAATGAAGACTGCCTGTGAACTAAACCATGGTCTAATGCTACACGCTTTGATCACTAAAAGAAATAATGACATACTACCGAGTGAATTAGTATCAGTAATCAGAGAAAGAATGGACGGAGTTAGAAAAGGATCCAGATGCGAAGATAATAAGTTACAATTTGGTAAAGGAAAATCAAAATCCGCAGCGAAAAGAAGAGCACGACACCTAGAACGATGTCACAAATGCGGAAAATGGTCACATGGAGGTAAATGTTCAAATAATCAAACCTATTCAAATACCGAATTTGTTACTTTATGCAGAGACGGACCGTTCATATGTTTAGAAGAAAAGACAATGAATGCTCGAGGTTACGCCTATGCAGCCATGGAAAACCAATTAAACCGACTATCTTATGAATATAATAGATCATATAACTAAGAAATCTATTTCACAGGTATGTCTGTACAGTTTTTATTTTTATTTATTTTTATTTATTTTTAACCTTTTGATAATAAACGCTAATTTGTTCGCTAAAAAGTATTAAATTGGTATTAAATAAAATTTGGTTTGGCGACCGAAATTATTGATATCATTCAAAAATTTATTACATCACTGCGAAATTTAACGTTTATTCTTAAGGTATAAATATCTTTAATCAATCAACCCAAAATATTTCAAAAATTCGTCATGAGTTAAATTAGGTCTTGGAACCGAAATTACTTTACCGAAAAGAGGGGCGCATATTTTTGATAATATTTGACTGATTAAAGTGGGATAAAAAGACAAAAAGATTTTTAATTTTATTTTTACCATGTTTTTAAAATTAATATTTAAACCTTAAATTAATATTGTAAACTTTATAAAAACAATATATTTAAAATTGTAAATATTTAAAAAAATAATATAAGTTTGATATGAATTTATGAATTTTTAAATTAAATTTGGTTTGAATTTTTAATTTTTAAAATATGAAATTTAAATTTTATGCATTTCAAATTTTAAGTTTGGTGTGAATTTTTAATTTTTAATTTTTAATTTTGAATTTTATATTTAAGTTGTGTGAATTTAAAAACAAAAAAAATTTACTTTATCTCATTAAGTTAAAAATATGATTTTTAAAAATTCGTCGTAAGTTGAAGACTAGGTCTTTGAACCGAAATTGCTTTACCCGAGGGAGGGACGAGAACTTTTATTATCAATATTTTTAATCTTATTGATTTAAAGTATGCCAAAAACATTGAAAAAAAAACCCAAAAATCTTAGCTTTTAAAACAATCGCTACAAAAAGACAAATTTTAAAATTTTGTCGAAGGACGGACTAGGACATCGATCCGAAACGACCTCGTCCTAAATAACAAGGGAAACAAAATTTTAAAATTAATTTCTTAATTGTTTTATAAGTTAAAGATTATAAAAAAAAAAAAAAAAAAAAAAAAAAAAAAAGAGCAAACTCCGCGACTCGCGGAGTTTGAAGTACAAAACCTCCGCGACTCGCGGAGGGACCAAAACTCAGAAAAAAAATAAAACGCAAAAACTGATCAGTTTACTCCCCAAAACAAAAACATACTGCAAAACTGCACGCGAAAAGCTCCGCAAAAACACGAAAAAAACCCCCCAAAATCTCAATTTTTAACCGTTAATCACCAAATTTTTTGCTAAAATCATGTTGAGAAGGATGATATCTAAGAATTACTCAAGAAAAACGGTAAATTTCTACACCTAAACACCATTAATTCGAAATTAGGTGTTCTTGAGCTATTTTTCCCCAATTTGATTTTGATGCTTTTTAGTGTAATTAGACTTAAATTGTTTATGTATTATGCTTGTATAACCTAGATTGATGCTGTTTAACATGATTAGAAGCCTTAAACTTCAAATTTTGAATAATCTAGGGTTTGTGTTCTTGAGCAATTTGGGGCTTTTTGATATAAACAGGTTATGGCCGATTTTTGTCATGAATTGTTGCTAAATTGAGTAGTGTAACATGTCTAGGTAGTTAAATGATCCAAACTTTGAGCCTAAACATGATTTTGAGAATTAAAGTGGACTTTTTCAAGTCTAAAATTCATGAACTTGATTTTTGAAAGATAATGCCATTTGAGACTTGTTTGATTGCTAGTAATGATTATTTTGACATGTTATTTGAGTTGAATGCTTATGAACTTGGCGAAAATTTTCGTATATGCTTATTTGAAAAAGTGTAGATTTGATAAAAATGTGAAAATAAGCTTAAGTTTGATATAAATTGATAATGTCATTGTAATTATTTTGATTGATGATTTTGCTGACACTAATGCATATTTGGATGCACAAAATTTGTGTTTGATGTGTTTTGTAGAATGAAAGGGGTGAATCTTCATCCCAAGCCCGCCATGCTCCTGCTGAGAACTTGGAACAACAGGAGGTAGATAACTACTACAAGCAGGATGTACCTCATCCAGTCATGACCTTTTCAGATATGCACTTGGAACAGTTGCACCCGAACCTGAGATTTGACAGACTTTGGATAGATTATCCAAAATATCAACGGGGTTTGCATACTCTTCATTCCAAGGTTGTTGAGGTACCGAGGGTCATAGAATGGGGACCCTTAGAAGCTGTAGAATTGGCCGGGCCAATTAGGGAATTACTTGTACAGAGGTATGGTAATTCTTCTTTTAATGACTGGATATGTTTATTCACCATACGCAGACCTGTATATAAAGTATGGTGTGAAGAGTTGTTATGTAGTATAGAGTTGAATGATCGGGTAGCTAGTTTAACCGATCGTTCTTTTATTAGATTTTTGTTAGGCGGTTCGATGCGCCACATGTCTTTACTGGACATGGCTCAGGCTTTACGTATATATACGCCTGAGGAGTTAGCGTCTGCCGATTGTAGAGGATTGATACTAAACGGTAGAAAGATAGATGAGAATTTTGATACACACGGTGTGTGGAGTCAAATGACAAGCCATCACCGTTTCAAAGGGGGAAACTACTCTTATTTGGATATAGATAGAGCCGAATTAAGAGTAATACATAGGTTTTTAGCTAATTCGATTACACAAAGGGGTAAAAACAAAGAAAAGGTAAATGAACAAGATTTGTTTTACCATATGTGTATTCGAGACCCACACAGCGCTGTAAGTATACCATATTGTGTGGGTTATTATTTATCAGCTATGGTTCGGGGGATGCGTCCACATAGCATAATAGGAGGTGGTATTTTTATTACTTTGATTGGTGAATATCTCGGTGTGGATATAAGTTGGGGGGGATTATTACTAGAAGAGCCGGAACCCCGCGACACTATAGGTTTAAATGTATACCATGGTGCGAAAGTTTTGAAGCGGCGGAATAACGCCGCAGTACGATACCATGGTAGACATCCACAGGTGGAGAGAAACCAGGAGCAAGGTAATGTAGGAGGGGGGAATGAGATGCAAGAAATGCATAGGTTTATAGCTTCTCAGGAATACGAAAATGCTAGACAGAGAGCATTTGAAGATTGGCAAGTTCATCAGAACCAGATCATAGCGCATTGCCAACATATAGGTAGAAACTATATTCCTACACCGAAACCCGTCTTCCCTCCTTGGTCGATAGAGATGCAGCCACCATATCCTACATATGACCCTGCCGAAGCATTCTATAGCACTTATGGTTATGCGTGGAACCCCTATTGGTACCAATATCATCCTTAGTTTACTTATTTTTTTTTTTTGTAATTTGTAATTATTGATATGTTTAATACTTTTGTTAATATTGTAATCATTTTTATAATTATCTAACTTTTATTCTTAGATTTTAATAATTTTTGAATGTGGGGTAATAAACCAAACTTCAAAAATATGTATATATGTTTGCAGTTTATCTTATGTACACAACAGGGTAAAACAACGCATTTTCAAAGACTGGCATTAAGTTCAGCAAAAGCAACTAATTTTGACGACAAGATGCAAAATATATGTGAAATAACAACAAGACGGAATGAACAAATGATGTGCACCATTTATCATTCAGCAAACAAACGCCGATATATTTGGAAACTTTGGTAAAAATTTAATCATTTTCACACAAATCACCCTCAATAATTTAAATTGTTACTGATTTCTTGCAAATGAGGGCATTGCAAGATCTTAAGTGTGGGAAGGGGTTAAATTCTTTCGGATTTTAAAAATTTTTACTTTATACACTTGGTTACCATTAAAAATACTAGTAAAGTAGTAGTTGTATTAGAATCTAGTGCTCTCTGATAAAAAAGAACAGCCCTAGTCTTATATACTGACTACCCAATTCTAGTAAAATTTTTCAATTAAATGAATTCAAATCATGTTTATACATATTTATGAACGATAAAACTAGGTTTTAACACCGAAATTATTGTTACCTCGGAAAGGACATAAATTGAGAAACAAACTAAAATGTTAAAATTCATTTAAAATGGAATAGAGGACGATAAAAAGGAAAATAAAAGCCAAGTGTGGGAAAATTTACCAAGTTATTTTAAACATATGTCACATATATCTGTAACAAATAACTGAAAATACTTTTGCTTTGGACTAAACTAAACTGTTTTACCCGATGAAAGAAAAGAAGAGATGGATCTACACGATGAATCAATTCCATCATTAAAAGGAAGTAAAGTCTTCCGAAAAAGAAACGCGCTTCTTGATTTAGGTCATGAAGTTGTCGTCCAGACCAGCTGTAGGTTGACGAAAAATCTAGAAAAGTCATCACTAAAATCAGCAGGAAATCCACGGACCTCAGCATTAAACAGGGTCGCCAAGTGGTCAGATTTATCCTAACCATGAGAAGGATTTATCTTGTACAATGGGGGGGCACCAAGCAAATTAGCTGGATAAGACTAATGAATCAGATCCCCAGAAAGGATAATCTCCTTAAAGATTAAAAATCAGCTTTTAAGACTGATATTACTCAATCCTAGAGATTGACCTTAAAGATTGAGAATTCAAACTCATGGAATTCAATGATATCTAAACTCGAGCTTAAACGAGAAAATATTTTGATCAAAAATACAAACCGATTTGTTTTCTGAAAACCCATTTTCAATGCGTTCATTACCATTGAACGTAAAATCCTAGGAATTCACCTGGAATTCATTAGGTCACCTGAACTAAATCGGGTGTCAATCGTAAGAACGGTGGTTGCATAGCATGGTCAAAGACAGGACCTTGTGCCAGACCGAAAAATTATAAGGGTGAGCTTTACTATTGCTCCTACCAAGGATAGTAATTGCGTCCGACACGTTATAGACCATAATCAAAAGCATGTCACGGGACATTGCCTTAAACAGTTGCTTGTTCAACGCTTTCCTTTACAACCGGACGGTAGTTTGCCGAAAGGTAATATACGGGACAAGTAAACTGGACGTGTTGCTTTCCAAATACAAGGTTAGCAAGTGGGTGACACAAAACCGCAAGTTTTGAGCTAAAATTTTCAAATCTAAAACCCACCAAACCCACAAAAATATTTTGCAAACACCGGTAAAGGGTTATTCCGGAAAACTAATCTAGGGTAAAAACTAGATTTCAAAAGATCAAATGTTTTCATAAAGATCCAATTTCCTTAATGGATCTAAATTTTTATAGTCATGTGGGACTGTAAACCATATCGTTACTACCATTGTTTATACCACCGTATAGAAATCACTGATGTACAAAGTGTGAAGAATAAAGAAGTGATTCTAGTATTTCAAGACAATATTGCTTGAGGACAAGCAACGCTCAAGTGTGGGAATATTTGATAATGCTAAAAACGAACATATATTTCATAGCATTATTCCTCAAGAAAGACAAGCTTTTAGTTGCAATTGTTCTATTTACAAGTGATATTCGTTTAAATAATAAAAGGTGAAGACAAAAGACAGATTCGACGAATTGAAGACGCAAACGACCAAAAAGCTCAAAAGTAAAAAAGACAATCAAAAAGGTTCCAATTATTGATAAGAAACGTCTCGAAATCACAAGAGTACAAGATTCAAAACGCAAAGTACAAGATATAAAATTGTACGCGAGGACGTTCGAAAATCCGGAACCGGGACCAGAGTCAACTCTTAACGCTCGACGCAACGGACTAAAAATTACAAGTTAACTATGTATATAAATATAATATAATATATAATTAATTATATTAATTATATATATATTATATATATATATTAAAAACCGTCGGCAGCAAGAAACTCCAAGGGTGTGAGCTGTAAATACATCTCCGCGACTCGCGGAGTTTTAAGGGCATTTTGCCGCGAGTCGCGGAGCCCCAATTTTCAACTCTGGCTATAAAGCCAACCGAATTCTGATCAAATTATATCATCTTTTTTCTTCCTCTTCATACGTAAAACTTATATTTATATATATAATTTATATTTTAATTTTAATTTTAATTCTAATAATAAGGGTATGTTAGCGAATGTTGTAAGGGTGTAAGTCGAAATTCTGTCCGTGTAACGCTACGCTATTTTTAATCATTGTAAGTTATGTTCAACCTTTTTACATTAATGTCTCGTAGCTAAGTTATTATTATGCTTATTTAAAACGAAGTAATCATGATGTTGGGCTAATTACTAAAATTGGGTAATTGGGCTTTGTACCATAATTGGGGTTTGGACAAAAGAACGACACTTGTGGAAATTAGACTATGGGCTATTAATGGGCTTTATATTTGTTTAACTAAATGAAAGTTTGTTAATGTTAATATAAAGATTTACAATTGGGCGTCCCTATAAATTACCATATACACTCGATCGGACACGATGGGCGGGGTATTTATATGTACGAATAATCGTTCATTTAACCGGACACGGGAATGGATTAATAGCCACTAGAATAATTAAAACAGGGGTGAAATTACATTCAAGGGTAATTGGTGTAATTGTTAACAAAGTAGTAAAACCTTGGTTTACACGCAGTCGATAACCTGGTGTATTCATTAAGCAAAGTATTAAAACCTTGTTACAATTCGAATCCCCAATTAGTTGGAATATTTAACTTCGGGTATAATAATAATTTGACGAGGACACTAGCAATTTATATTTATGACTGATGGACTGTTATGGACAAAAACCAGACGGACATATTGAATAATCCAGGACAAAGGACAATTAACCCATGGGCATAAAACTAAAATCAACACGTCAAACATCATGATTACGGAAGTTTAAATAAGCATAATTCTTTTATTTCATATTTAATTTCCTTTATTTTATATTTAATTGCACTTCTAATTATCGCACTTTTATTTATTTTATTTTATCGCACTTTTAATTATCGTACTTTTTAATTATCGCAATTTTATTTTATCGCATTTTTATTATTCGCAATTTCATTATCGTTATTTACTTTACGCTTTAATTTAAGTCTTGTATTTATTTTATATTTTACATTAGGTTTTAACTGCGACTAAAGTTTTAAAATCGACAAACCGGTCATTAAACGGTAAAAAACCCCCTTTTATAATAATAATATTACCTATATATATATATATTTGTATTTTTATAAAAGTAAACTAATATAGCGTTGAGCTTTGTTTAAAGATTTCCCTGTGGAACGAACCGGACTTACTAAAAACTACACTACTGTACGATTAGGTACACTGCCTATAAGTGTTGTAGCAAGGTTTAAGTATATCCATTCTATAAATAAATAAATATCTTGTGTAAAATTGTATCGTATTTAATAGTTTTTCCTAGTAAAATATAAACTATTTTATATACACCTCGCTTGACATCAAGTATTTTTGGCGCCGCTGCCGGGGAGTAACTCTTAAAAGCCGGAAGCGCAACGCTAATATAAAAAAAAAAAAAAAGATTTTTAGTTACTTTTATTAAAAATTCGCTTTTGTAGAAATACGTTTTAATTATTCAAAAATATAAAAAGAAAAACAAAAATATAAGTATTTTTAAGATTTTGTTAAATATTTAAGTTTTATAAGTTTCTTTATTTTTATTTTAGTTTATAAAAATATAAGTTTATTTTAAAATCTTTTATTTATTTTAAAAAAACAGAAAACAGAAAAAAAAAATATATAAAGAAAACGCGTAAAAATTATCAGCTGTCAACAGAATTCCTGAACCCCGCGACTCGCGGGGTTTTCCTCATTAATCACCGCGACTCGCGGAGGCCATCTGACACACGGACAAAAACCCTAATCAAGCATTGATTACGGGTTATTTTTAATTATTATTATTATTAAAACCTAATTATTATTATTATTATTATTAGTTTTAATTTTACTTTTACTTTTTATTTATGTATTTAGTTAAATTAGTTTTATTAAATTATAAAATTAATAGTTTTATTAAATAAATAATATAAAAATAATATTTTTATAAAAATTGTACTTTTTACAACTTTTTATATATTTTTATATTTTGTACCTTTTTAATCGTTGTAGCGTAATATTTGTATTTTTTTAGCTCATTTTTAATTTTAAACTTAGTTTTTGCTATAGTTATTTTTACTTCTAGATTTTTAGGCTTTGCCGTAGAATTCCTTAAGTGCTTTTTCTTTAGACTAAGATTTAGGTGCTTTAGAATTTTGCGACGCCTTTTTAAGTTTTAGTTTCTTTTTAAGTTATTTCCATTTGGGATTTAGTTTTTCCTGTAAGCTTTAATATTTTTAGACCTTTTATTATGTATCAATTATCATTCCAATTAATAATTTCAATTTGCGATTATAATTTTAAGTTAGTTGTAGTAATAAGGTTAGGTTAGTAAAGTATTTTTAAGTTTTTATAAGTTTCTTTTATTTTTCCGTCACCTTTTATTTTTCAACCATTTTCTCTTTTTCGACCTTTTTCGACGAACTCTCTTTTTCTCTCTTATTTCTCGCCATTCTAGTTTTTAGGACTTAGAATTTTTTCTACTTCTTATCTAAATTTCTTAAAATTACGAAAATTTATTTTGAGTGGTTAAATTAATAGACATCAAAATTTTCTGGTTCGTAGTAATAGTTGGATTTGTACGTGGACCGGGTTATTGGAGCCAAACAGTCCTCAATTATATTGAGACCAAACGAATCCTGCCCCTCTGCTGCATCTTTTGGCTATTCGAAACGTGGGCAAAATCAGAAAAGTCTATTGATTGGATAACTTATTATAATTTTTCTTTCCTTTTTAAAACTAATAGGATATTCAGTGAATGCACCGAGCAAGACGTTCATCACCTTTTGTACGTTCACCACCTGTAACTCGATCAAGACATCGTTTAACAAATATAACCGCCGTTGATTTTTCTTTAGAATCGTCATCCAGTCGACCAAGTACTTCAGTTCAAATTACCGATAATCCATTTTTTGAACCCGACCTCACAATTGAGAATCCGGAGAATATTCAGGAACGGTTCATAGATCCTGAACCACTAAACTTTCCTCCGGAACCACCAATCATTCAAACAGAGATTGTTGAGGAACGAACTATTAAATCAGAATCATCTAGTGATACCGATTCAACAAATTCAATTATGGAGAATCTGGAACCTTTAAGTATGGAAGACCGAATGAGAGCTAAACGCACTGGCCAAGGTCACGCAATTACTCATCCAGACATTAATGCGCCAGATTATGAAATCAAAGGACAAATTCTACACATGGTGACTAATCAATGCCAATTTAGTGGTGCGCCGAAGGAAGATCCAAATGAACATCTACGTACCTTTAATAGGATCTGCACACTATTTAAAATACGAGAAGTGGAGGATGAACAGATATATCTCATGTTATTTCCCTGGACTTTAAAGGGAGAAGCCAAAGATTGGTTGGAATCGTTACCTGAAGGGGCGATCGATACATGGGACGTTTTAATTGATAAATTTCTTAAACAATTCTTTCCTGCATCTAAAGCCGTAAGACTTCAAGCAGAAATTGTTACGTTCACACAGAAACCAAATGAAACTCTATATGAGGCGTGGACAAGATATGGAAAGTTATTAAGAGGATGTCCGCAACATGGTTTAGACACCTGTCAAATAGTACAAATATTCTATCGAGGATGCGACATCACTACAAGAAAAGACATAGATATAGCAGCTGGTGGTTCTATTATGAAGAAAACCGAAACTGATGCTTACAAAATTATTGATAATACTGCTTCCCACTCACATGAGTGGCACCAAGAAAAAGACATCATTAGATCATCTAAAGCAGCTAGAGCCGATTCTAGCCATGACTTAGATTCCATTTCCGCAAAGATAGATGCTTTCGAGAGACGAATGGAAAAGATGACTAAGGATATTCACTCAATACGAATTAGTTGTGAGCAGTGTGGAGGACCACATTTGACAAAAGATTGTCTCAGTATTGAATTAACAATGGAACAAAGAGAGAATATTTCATACATAAACCAAAGGCCTGGAAATAATTATCAGAATAATTATCAACCGCCAAGACCGATTTACAATCAAAACCAGAATTATAACCGAAATATTCCATACAACAACCAACAAGGTCCTAGCAATCAACAAGTATCCAATAATACTTATAATCAGCAAAGACCGAATTTTCAAAACAAACCACCACAACAAACTGATGATAAAAAGCCGAATTTAGAAGATATGATGACGAAGCTAGTTGAAACTCAAACGCAGTTTTTCACATCTCAAAAACAAACCAATGAACAAAATGCTCAAGCATTTAGAAATCAACAAGCTTCTATTAAAAATCTGGAACAAGAAGTGAGTAACCTAGCAAGGTTAATAGGTGAAAGAAAACCGGGGAGTCTACCTAGCGATACAAATGCTAACCCCCGGAATGAAACAGCTAAAGCTATTACCACAAGAAGTGGTACAACACTTAAACCACCTGAAATACCTGTAACTTCTGATGAAACCATTCCTACTCCACAAGAACCACAACCTGATCAAGATAAGGAAAAAGAACCGGTAGTTGAAAAGGTTAATGAAGATAACACAGTTAAAGATAAACCTTATGTTAAACCATACCAACCACCACTTCCTTACCCGAGTAAAATGAAGAAAGAAAAACTTGAAGCCGAGCAATCCAAATTCTTGGATATGTTTAAACAGATAAATGTAAATCTTCCTTTCATTGATGTGATTTCAGGAATGCCAAGATATGCTAAATTCTTGAAAGATCTAATCTCAAATAGAAAGAAAATGGAAGAACTCTCGGCTGTTACTATGAATGCTAATTGTTCAGCAGTGCTGTTGAATAAGATACCAGAAAAACTATCTGATCCAGGAAGTTTCACAATTCCATGTTTTCTGGGTAGTCTTAGTTCAATAGAAGCATTGGCAGACTTAGGTGCTAGTATAAATCTAATGCCGTATTCACTATACGCTAAACTAGACCTTGGAGAATTGAAACCAACCAGAATAAGCATACAACTAGCCGATAGATCAATAAAATATCCTAGAGGGATAATGGAGAACATGCTAGTTAAAGTTGGTACTTTAGTATTTCCAGTAGATTTTGTTGTTTTGGACATGGAAGAAGATTCTCAAGTTCCTCTCATATTAGGAAGACCATTCTTAAACACGGCTAAAGCAATGATAGACGTGTTCGGTAAGAAACTGACCCTAAGTATAGAGGATGAGAGTGTTACCTTTTCAGTGGATAGAGCCATGCAACAACCACAATCTGCAGATGATACATGTTATTATATTCAAACTATAGATGCACATGCAGAATTATTAGAAGAATTTCCAGAATTACAAGGAACAGGAGAATGTTCTTTAGGAGAAGGTAATGAACCAATTGATGAAGCTGAAATGTTAGCTACACTTATAGCTAATGGATATGAACCAACAACAGAAGAAATTCAAATGCTAAAAGAAGAAGACAGATATCGATATAAATCATCGATAGAAGAACCTCCGAAATTAGAATTAAAGCCACTTCCAAACCATTTGGAATACGCTTATTTACATGGTGAATCTGAATTACCTGTAATAATATCGTCTTCTCTTACTGAAAATGAGAAATCACAACTCATTTCTGTGTTGAAAGCTCATAAACCAGCCATTGCATGGAAGATTCATGATATTAAAGGAATAAGTCCTTCGTATTGCACACATAAAATCCTTATGGAAGAAGGTCATAAAACGTATGTGCAACGCCAACGAAGACTAAATCCTAATATGCAAGATGTAGTTAAGAAAGAGATTATTAAACTGCTAGATGCAGGTTTGATATATCCAATTTCTGATAGTCCATGGGTAAGCCCAGTTCAATGCGTGCCTAAGAAGGGTGGCATGACTGTCATTACAAATGAGAAAAATGAGCTTATTCCTACTAGGACTGTAACAGGATGGCGTGTATGTATTGATTATAGAAAATTAAATGACGCCACCAGAAAAGATCACTTTCCCTTACCTTTCATAGATCAAATGTTGGAAAGATTAGCCGGAAATAGTTACTATTGTTTTCTAGATGGATTTTCCGGATATTTTCAAATTCCAATAGCACCCGAAGATCAAGAGAAAACCACATTCACGTGCCCTTATGGTACTTTTGCTTACAAAAGAATGCCATTTGGACTTTGCAACGCCCCTGCAACCTTTCAAAGGTGTATGATGGCGATTTTTCATGACATGATAGAAGAATGCATGGAAGTATTCATGGATGACTTTTCAGTCTTCGGAGATACATTTAAATCATGTCTAGTTAATCTGGAACGAATGCTAATTAGATGCGAAAAATTAAATCTAGTACTTAATTGGGAGAAATGCCATTTCATGGTTAAAGAAGGCATCGTTCTTGGACATAAAATTTCAAAAGAAGGAATTAAAGTGGATAGAGCTAAAGTAGATGTAATTGCTAAACTTCCACATCCCACCAATGTTAGAGGAGTTAGGAGTTTTCTAGGGCATGCCGGTTTTTACCGACGTTTCATAAAAGATTTTTCTAAAATTGCCACTCCTATGAATAAACTCCTAGAAAAGGATGCTCCATTCATCTTTTCAGATGAGTGTATCAAATCTTTTAATATTCTTAAAGAAAAACTCACTAATGCACCGATCATGATAACACCAAATTGGAATCTACCATTTGAACTAATGTGCGATGCAAGTGATTTTGCAATGGGAGCCGTTTTAGGACAAAGGATTGAAAAATGATTTCAACCTATATATTATGCTAGTAAGACGTTACAAGGAGCACAAACGAACTATACAACTACTGAAAAAGAACTCCTTGCTATTGTCTTTGCTTTTGACAAATTTCGATCATATCTCGTTCTAGCAAAAACGGTGGTCTATACCGACCATTCTGCTCTTAGATACCTATTTTCAAAACAAGATGCTAAACCAAGATTAATCCGTTGGATCTTACTCTTACAAGAGTTTGATATTGAAATCCGAGATAAAAAAGGAGCAGAAAATCTCGCCGCTGATCATCTTTCTCGTCTTGAAAATCCCGAATTAGAAGTTCTGAATGAATCGGCCATACAAGACAACTTTCCTGATGAATATCTATTGAAGATAGATTATAAAGAAATCCCATGGTTTGCAGACTATGCAAACTACTTAGTTTGTGGATTCCTTGAAAAAGGATTATCGTACCAAAAACGAAAGAAATTCTTCAGTGATATAAAACACTATTTCTGGGAAGATCCACATCTGTTTAAAAGTTGTCCCGATGGAATAATACGCCGATGTGTATTTGGATATGAAGCTAGTAAAATTTTAAACCATTGTCACACAGGACCAACAGGAGGGCATTATGGGCCTCAACTAACAGCAAGAAAAGTTTATGAAGCTGGATTCTATTGGCCTACAATTTACAAAGACGCACACCTCCTTTGCAAATCCTGTGATGCATGTCAAAGGGCCGGAAGAATAAGTCAACGTGATGAAATGCCACAAAATGTCATCCAAGTATGTGAAGTATTTGACATTTGGGGTATTGACTTTATGGGTCCATTTCCAAAATCTCATAATAATCTATATATACTCGTAGCCATTGATTATGTATCTAAATGGGCGGAAGCACAAGCTCTCCCAACTAACGATGCACGAGTTGTAGTCAACTTTTTAAAACGTCTTTTTGCAAGGTTTGGAACACCGAAAGCTTTAATAAGTGATCGGGGAACTCATTTTTGTAATAATCAACTTGAGAAAGTTCTTAAAAGATATGGAGTAACTCATAAAATCTCCACCGCATATCATCCACAAACAAGTGGACAAGTTGAAAATACCAACCGAGCTTTAAAACGTATTCTAGAGAAAACCGTAGGATCAAATCCGAAGGAATGGTCCATTAAATTGGAGGATGCACTCTGGGCTTTTAGAACAGCCTACAAAACTCCAATTGGAACCACACCTTTTAGACTTGTTTATGGAAAAGCATGTCATCTTCCAGTAGAAATTGAACACAAAGCATTCTGGGCTTTGAAGACATGTAATCTTGATTTACATGAAGCCGGACGTCTACGATTAAGTCAACTAAACGAATTAGAAGAATTAAGACATGAAGCATACGAAAATTCGTTAATCTATAAAGAAAGAACGAAGAAATGGCATGATAAAAGAATCAGAAGTTCAAAAGAATTTAAAGAAGGAGACAGAGTTCTTCTTTTCAATTCACGATTCAAGCTATTTCCTGGAAAATTGAAATCAAGATGGTCTGGACCATTCATAGTCAAAAGAGTTTTCCCATACGGAACGATAGAATTGATAAATTCAAATGGGATTGAATTTAAAGTTAATGGTCACAGAGTTAAACATTACATACATGGTCCGATGGAAGTCGACAACGAAGTTAATCACAATTTCAATACCACAGCTAACTAAGTGTGGGGAGAATCAAGTCTTTAAAGGATAATATATATTTCTGTTAGAGTTAGATTGTCTGTTTTCGTGTAGTTCTCGAAAATGGAACACGTATGGTCTTTCCCTAGCAGACCCTAAAGAACTAGTCTTCTCCCCCCATTCTGAATTTTTATTTTTTTTAGGTTTTTACGAAATGAAGACTGCCTGTGAACTAAACCATGGTCTAATGCTACACGCTTTGATCACTAAAAGAAATAATGACATACTACCGAGTGAATTAGTATCAGTAATCAGAGAAAGAATGGACGGAGTTAGAAAAGGATCCAGATGCGAAGATAATAAGTTACAATTTGGTAAAGGAAAATCAAAATCCGCAGCGAAAAGAAGAGCACGACACCTAGAACGATGTCACAAATGCGGAAAATGGTCACATGGAGGTAAATGTTCAAATAATCAAACCTATTCAAATACCGAATTTGTTACTTTATGCAGAGACGGACCGTTCATATGTTTAGAAGAAAAGACAATGAATGCTCGAGGTTACGCCTATGCAGCCATGGAAAACCAATTAAACCGACTATCTTATGAATATAATAGATCATATAACTAAGAAATCTATTTCACAGGTATGTCTGTACAGTTTTATTTTTATTTATTTTTAACCTTTTGATAATAAACGCTAATTTGTTCGCTAAAAAGTATTAAATTGGTATTAAATAAAATTAGGTTTGGCGACCGAAATTATTGATATCATTCAAAAATTTATTACATCACTGCGAAATTTAACGTTTATTCTTAAGGTATAAATATCTTTAATCAATCAACCCAAAATATTTCAAAAATTCGTCATGAGTTAAATTAGGTCTTGGAACCGAAATTACTTTACCGAAAAGAGGGGCGCATATTTTTGATAATATTTGACTGATTAAAGTGGGATAAAAAGACAAAAAGATTTTTAATTTTATTTTTACCATGTTTTTAAAATTAATATTTAAACCTTAAATTAATATTGTAAACTTTATAAAAACAATATATTTAAAATTGTAAATATTTAAAAAAATAATATAAGTTTGATATGAATTTATGAATTTTTAAATTAAGTTTGGTTTGAATTTTTAATTTTTAAAATATGAAATTTAAATTTTATGCATTTCAAATTTTAAGTTTGGTGTGAATTTTTAATTTTTAATTTTTAATTTTGAATTTTATATTTAAGTTGTGTGAATTTAAAAACAAAAAAAATTTACTTTATCTCATTAAGTTAAAAATATGATTTTTAAAAATTCGTCGTAAGTTGAAGACTAGGTCTTTGAACCGAAATTGCTTTACCCGAGGGAGGGACGAGAACTTTTATTATCAATATTTTTAATCTTATTGATTTAAAGTATGCCAAAAACATTGAAAAAAAAAACCCAAAAATCTTAGCTTTTAAAACAATCGCTACAAAAAGACAAATTTTAAAATTTTGTCGAAGGACGGACTAGGACATCGATCCGAAACGACCTCGTCCTAAATAACAAGGGAAACAAAATTTTAAAATTAATTTCTTAATTGTTTTATAAGTTAAAGATTATAAAAAAAAAAAAAAAAAAAAAAAGAGCAAACTCCGCGACTCGCGGAGTTTGAAGTACAAAACCTCCGCGACTCGCGGAGGGACCAAAACTCAGAAAAAAAATAAAACGCAAAAACTGATCAGTTTACTCCCCAAAACAAAAACATACTGCAAAACTGCACGCGAAAAGCTCCGCAAAAACACGAAAAAAACCCCCCAAAATCTCAATTTTTAACCGTTAATCACCAAATTTTTTGCTAAAATCATGTTGAGAAGGATGATATCTAAGAATTACTCAAGAAAAAGGGTAAATTTCTACACCTAAACACCATTAATTCGAAATTAGGTGTTCTTGAGCTATTTTTCCCCAATTTGATTTTGATGCTTTTTAGTGTAATTAGACTTAAATTGTTTATGTATTATGCTTGTATAACCTAGATTGATGCTGTTTAACATGATTAGAAGCCTTAAACTTCAAATTTTGAATAATCTAGGGTTTGTGTTCTTGAGCAATTTGGGGCTTTTTGATATAAACAGGTTATGGCCGATTTTTGTCATGAATTGTTGCTAAATTGAGTAGTGTAACATGTCTAGGTAGTTAAATGATCCAAACTTTGAGCCTAAACATGATTTTGAGAATTAAAGTGGACTTTTTCAAGTCTAAAATTCATGAACTTGATTTTTGAAAGATAATGCCATTTGAGACTTGTTTGATTGCTAGTAATGATTATTTTGACATGTTATTTGAGTTGAATGCTTATGAACTTGGCGAAAATTTTCGTATATGCTTATTTGAAAAAGTGTAGATTTGATAAAAATGTGAAAATAAGCTTAAGTTTGATATAAATTGATAATGTCATTGTAATTATTTTGATTGATGATTTTGCTGACACTAATGCATATTTGGATGCACAAAATTTGTGTTTGATGTGTTTTGTAGAATGAAAGGGGTGAATCTTCATCCCAAGCCCGCCATGCTCCTGCTGAGAACTTGGAACAACAGGAGGTAGATAACTACTACAAGCAGGATGTACCTCATCCAGTCATGACCTTTTCAGATATGCACTTGGAACAGTTGCACCCGAACCTGAGATTTGACAGACTTTGGATAGATTATCCAAAATATCAACGGGGTTTGCATACTCTTCATTCCAAGGTTGTTGAGGTACCGAGGGTCATAGAATGGGGACCCTTAGAAGCTGTAGAATTGGCCGGGCCAATTAGGGAATTACTTGTACAGAGGTATGGTAATTCTTCTTTTAATGACTGGATATGTTTATTCACCATACGCAGACTTGTATATAAAGTATGGTGTGAAGAGTTGTTATGTAGTATAGAGTTGAATGATCGGGTAGCTAGTTTAACCGATCGTTCTTTTATTAGATTTTTGTTAGGCGGTTCGATGCGCCACATGTCTTTACTGGACATGGCTCAGGCTTTACGTATATATACGCCTGAGGAGTTAGCGTCTGCCGATTGTAGAGGATTGATACTAAACGGTAGAAAGATAGATGAGAATTTTGATACACACGGTGTGTGGAGTCAAATGACAAGCCATCACCGTTTCAAAGGGGGAAACTACTCTTATTTGGATATAGATAGAGCCGAATTAAGAGTAATACATAGGTTTTTAGCTAATTCGATTACACAAAGGGGTAAAAACAAAGAAAAGGTAAATGAACAAGATTTGTTTTACCATATGTGTATTCGAGACCCACACAGCGCTGTAAGTATACCATATTGTGTGGGTTATTATTTATCAGCTATGGTTCGGGGGATGCGTCCACATAGCATAATAGGAGGTGGTATTTTTATTACTTTGATTGGTGAATATCTCGGTGTGGATATAAGTCGGGGGGGATTATTACTAGAAGAGCCGGAACCCCGCGACACTATAGGTTTAAATGTATACCATGGTGCGAAAGTTTTGAAGCGGCGGAATAACGCCGCAGTACGATACCATGGTAGACATCCACAGGTGGAGAGAAACCAGGAGCAAGGTAATGTAGGAGGGGGGAATGAGATGCAAGAAATGCATAGGTTTATAGCTTCTCAGGAATACGAAAATGCTAGACAGAGAGCATTTGAAGATTGGCAAGTTCATCAGAACCAGATCATAGCGCATTGCCAACATATAGGTAGAAACTATATTCCTACACCGAAACCCGTCTTCCCTCCTTGGTCGATAGAGATGCAGCCACCATATCCTACGTATGACCCTGCCGAAGCATTCTATAGCACTTATGGTTATGCGTGGAACCCCTATTGGTACCAATATCATCCTTAGTTTACTTATTTTTTTTTTTGTAATTTGTAATTATTGATATGTTTAATACTTTTGTTAATATTGTAATCATTTTTATAATTATCTAACTTTTATTCTTAGATTTTAATAATTTTTGAATGTGGGGTAATAAACCAAACTTCAAAAATATGTATATATGTTTGCAGTTTATCTTATGTACACAACAGGGTAAAACAACGCATTTTCAAAGACTGGCATTAAGTTCAGCAAAAGCAACTAATTTTGACGACAAGATGCAAAATATATGTGAAATAACAACAAGACGGAATGAACAAATGATGTGCACCATTTATCATTCAGCAAACAAACGCCAATATATTTGGAAACTTTGGTAAAAATTTAATCATTTTCACACAAATCACCCTCAATAATTTAAATTGTTACTGATTTCTTGCAAATGAGGGCATTGCAAGATCTTAAGTGTGGGAAGGGGTTAAATTCTTTCGGATTTTAAAAATTTTTACTTTATACACTTGGTTACCATTAAAAATACTAGTAAAGCAGTAGTTGTATTAGAATCTAGTGCTCTCTGATAAAAAAGAACAGCCCTAGTCTTATATACTGACTACCCAATTCTAGTAAAATTTTTCAATTAAATGAATTCAAATCATGTTTATACATATTTATGAACGATAAAACTAGGTTTTAACACCGAAATTATTGTTACCTCGGAAAGGACATAAATTGAGAAACAAACTAAAATGTTAAAATTCATTTAAAATGGAATAGAGGACGATAAAAAGGAAAATAAAAGCCAAGTGTGGGAAAATTTACCAAGTTATTTTAAACATATGTCACATATATCTGTAACAAATAACTGAAAATACTTTTGCTTTGGACTAAACTAAACTGTTTTACCCGATGAAAGAAAAGAAGAGATGGATCTACACGATGAATCAATTCCATCATTAAAAGGAAGTAAAGTCTTCCGAAAAAGAAACGCGCTTCTTGATTTAGGTCATGAAGTTGTCGTCCAGACCAGCTGTAGGTTGACGAAAAATCTAGAAAAGTCATCACTAAAATCAGCAGGAAATCCACGGACCTCAGCATTAAACAGGGTCGCCAAGTGGTCAGATTTATCCTAACCATGAGAAGGATTTATCTTGTACAATGGGGGGGCACCATGCAAATTAGCTGGATAAGACTAATGAATCAGATCCCCAGAAAGGATAATCTCCTTAAAGATTAAAAATCAGCTTTTAAGACTGATATTACTCAATCCTAGAGATTGACCTTAAAGATTGAGAATTCAAACTCATGGAATTCAATGATATCTAAACTCGAGCTTAAACGAGAAAATATTTTGATCAAAAATACAAACCGATTTGTTTTCTGAAAACCCATTTTCAATGCGTTCATTACCATTGAACGTAAAATCCTAGGAATTCACCTGGAATTCATTAGGTCACCTGAACTAAATCGGGTGTCAACCGTAAGAACGGTGGTTGCATAGCATGGTCAAAGACATGACCTTGTGCCAGACCGAAAAATTATAAGGGTGAGCTTTACTATTGCTCCTACCAAGGATAGTAATTGCGTCCGACACGTTATAGACCATAATCAAAAGCATGTCACGGGACATTGCCTTAAACAGTTGCTTGTTCAACGCTTTCCTTTACAACCGGACGGTAGTTTGCCGAAAGGTAATATACGGGACAAGTAAACTGGACGTGTTGCTTTCCAAATACAAGGTTAGCAAGTGGGTGACACAAAACCGCAAGTTTTGAGCTAAAATTTTCAAATCTGAAACCCACCAAACCCACAAAAATATTTTGCAAACACCGGTAAAGGGTTATTCCGGAAAACTAATCTAGGGTAAAAACTAGATTTCAAAAGATCAAATGTTTTCATAAAGATCCAATTTCCTTAATGGATCTAAATTTTTATAGTCATGTGGGACTGTAAACCATATCGTTACTACCATTGTTTATACCACCGTATAGAAATCACTGATGTACAAAGTGTGAAGAATAAAGAAGTGATTCTAGTATTTCAAGACAATATTGCTTGAGGACAAGCAACGCTCAAGTGTGGGAATATTTGATAATGCTAAAAACGAACATATATTTCATAGCATTATTCCTCAAGAAAGACAAGCTTTTAGTTGCAATTGTTCTATTTACAAGTGATATTCGTTTAAATAATAAAAGGTGAAGACAAAAGACAGATTCGACGAATTGAAGACGCAAACGACCAAAAAGCTCAAAAGTACAAAAGACAATCAAAAAGGTTCCAATTATTGATAAGAAACGTCTCGAAATCACAAGAGTACAAGATTCAAAACGCAAAGTACAAGATATAAAATTGTACGCGAGGACGTTCGAAAATCCGGAACCGGGACCAGAGTCAACTCTTAACGCTCGACGCAACGGACTAAAAATTACAAGTTAACTAAGTATATAAATATAATATAATATATAATTAATTATATTAATTATATATATATTATATATATATATTAAAAACCGTCGGCAGCAAGAAACTCCAAGGGTGTGAGCTGTAAATACATCTCCGCGACTCGCGGAGTTTTAAGGGCATTTTGCCGCGAGTCGCGGAGCCCCAATTTTCAACTCTGGCTATAAAGCCAACCGAATTCTGATCAAATTATATCATCTTTTTTCTTCCTCTTCATACGTAAAACTTATATTTATATATATAATTTATATTTTAATTTTAATTTTAATTCTAATAATAAGGGTATGTTAGCGAATGTTGTAAGGGTGTAAGTCGAAATTCTGTCCGTGTAACGCTACGCTATTTTTAATCATTGTAAGTTATGTTCAACCTTTTTACATTAATGTCTCGTAGCTAAGTTATTATTATGCTTATTTAAAACGAAGTAATCATGATGTTGGGCTAATTACTAAAATTGGGTAATTGGGCTTTGTACCATAATTGGGGTTTGGACAAAAGAACGACACTTGTGGAAATTAGACTATGGGCTATTAATGGGCTTTATATTTGTTTAACTAAATGAAAGTTTGTTAATGTTAATATAAAGATTTACAATTGGGCGTCCCTATAAATTACCATATACACTCGATCGGACACGATGGGCGGGGTATTTATATGTACGAATAATCGTTCATTTAACCGGACACGGGAATGGATTAATAGCCACTAGAATAATTAAAACAGGGGTGAAATTACATTCAAGGGTAATTGGTGTAATTGTTAACAAAGTAGTAAAACCTTGGTTTACACGCAGTCGATAACCTGGTGTATTCATTAAGCAAAGTATTAAAACCTTGTTACAATTCGAATCCCCAATTAGTTGGAATATTTAACTTCGGGTATAATAATAATTTGACGAGGACACTTGCAATTTATATTTATGACTGATGGACTGTTATGGACAAAAACCAGACGGACATATTGAATAATCCAGGACAAAGGACAATTAACCCATGGGCATAAAACTAAAATCAACACGTCAAACATCATGATTACGGAAGTTTAAATAAGCATAATTCTTTTATTTCATATTTAATTTCCTTTATTTTATATTTAATTGCACTTCTAATTATCGCACTTTTATTTATTGTTATTTTATCGCACTTTTAATTATCGTACTTTTTAATTATCGCAATTTTATTATTCGCAATTTCATTATCGTTATTTACTTTACGCTTTAATTTAAGTCTTGTATTTATTTTATATTTTACATTAGGTTTTAACTGCGACTAAAGTTTTAAAATCGACAAACCGGTCATTAAACGGTAAAAACCCCCCTTTATAATAATAATATTACCTATATATATATATTTGTATTTTTATAAAAGTAAACTAATATAGCGTTGAGCTTTGTTTAAAGATTTCCCTGTGGAACGAACCGGACTTACTAAAAACTACACTACTGTACGATTAGGTACACTGCCTATAAGTGTTGTAGCAAGGTTTAAGTATATCCATTCTATAAATAAATAAATATCTTGTGTAAAATTGTATCGTATTTAATAGTATTTTCGCACTAAAAATAATACTATTTTATATACACCTCGCTTCACATCACTGCCTCATATTCAGTTGTTTCTGATTAAATATGTGTTGAAGACTTTTGTGGTCGGTATATATAATACTTTTGACCCCATATAAGTAGTGCCTCCAAGTATTTAATGCAAAAATAACCGCGCCTAATTCCAAATCATGCGTCGTATAATTTTGTTCGTGAATCTTCAATTGTCTAGACGCATAAGCAATCACCTTTGTTCGTTGCATTAATACACAACCGAGACCTTGCTTTGATGCGTCACAATAAATCAAAAAAATCATCATTCCCTTCAGGCAATGACAATATAGGTACCGTAGTTAGCTTTTTTGTTCAATAACTGGAACGCTTTCTCTTGTTCATCCTTCCATTCAAATTTCTTCCCTTTATGCGTTAATGCAGTCAAGGGTTTTGCTATTCTGGAAAAGTCTTGGATGAACCTTCTGTAGTAACCAGCTAGTCCTAAAAACTGGCGTATGTGTTTCAGAGTTTTCGGGGTTTCCCACTTTTCAACAGTTTCTATCTTTGCCGGATCCACCTTAATACCTTCTTTGTTCACTATGTGACCGAGGAATTAAACTTCTTCCAACCAAAATGCACACTTTGAAAACTTAGCGTACAGTTTTTCTTTCCTCAATACTTCTAGCACTTTTCTCAAATGTTCTTCGTGCTCTTGATCATTCTTGGAGTAAATAAGTATGTCATCGATGAAAATAATGACAAACTTGTCATGATATGGCCCACACACTCGGTTCATAAGGTCCATGAACACAGCTGGTGCGTTAGTCAATCCAAACGGCATAACCATAAACTCGTAATGACCATAACGCGTCCTAAAAGCAGTTTTTGGAATATCATCCTCCTTTACTCGCATTTGATGATATCCAGAACGTAAATCGATCTTCGAATAAACCGACGAGCCTTGTATGAAATGTCCCGTTCTTATTGATTAAAAACGTTCCATATTAATTGATTTCGTTGCGAGGTTTTGACCTCTATATGAGACGTTTTTTAAAGACTGCATTCATTTTTAAAACAAACCATAACCTTTATTTCATAGATAAAGGTTTTAAAAAGCTTTACGTAGATTATCAAATAATGATAATCTAAAATATCCTGTTTACACACGACCATTACATAATGGTTTACAATACAAATATGTTACAACAAAATAAGTTTCTTGAATGCAGTTTTTACACAATATCATACAAGCATGGACTCCAAATCTCGTCCTTATTTAAGTATGCGACAGCGGAAGCTCTTAATATTCACCTGAGAATAAACATGCTTTAAACGTCAACAAAAATGTTGGTGAGTTATAGGTTTAACCTATATATATCAAATCGTAACAATAGACCACAAGATTTCATATTTCAATACACATCCCATACATAGAGATAAAAATCATTCATATGGTGAACACCTGGTAACCGACATTAACAAGATGCATATATATAAGAATATCCCCATCATTCCGGGACACCCTTCGGATATGATATAAATTTCGAAGTACTAAAGCATCCGGTACTTTGGATGGGGTTTGTTAGGCCTAATAGATCTATCTTTAGGATTCGCGTCAATTAGGGTGTCTGTTCCCTAATTCTTAGATTACCAGACTTAATAAAAAGGGGCATATTCGATTTCGATAATTCAACCATAGAATGTAGTTTCACGTACTTGTGTCTATTTTGTAAATCATTTATAAAACCTGCATGTATTCTCATCCCAAAAATATTAGATTTTAAAAGTGGGACTATAACTCACTTTCACAGATTTTTACTTCGTCGGGAAGTAAGACTTGGCCACTGGTTGATTCACGAACCTATAACAATATATACATATATATCAAAGTATGTTCAAAATATATTTACAACACTTTTAATATATTTTGATGTTTTAAGTTTATTAAGTCAGCTGTCCTCGTTAGTAACCTACAACTAGTTGTCCACAGTTAGATGTACAGAAATAAATCGATAAATATTATCTTGAATCAATCCACGACCCAGTGTATACGTATCTCAGTATTGATCACAACTCAAACTATATATATTTTGGAATCAACCTCAACCCTGTATAGCTAACTCCAATATTCACATATAGAGTGTCTATGGTTGTTTCGAAATATATATAGATGTGTCGACATGATAGGTCGAAACATTGTATACGTGTCTATGGTATCTCAAGATTACATAATATACAATATAAGTTGATTAAGTTATGGTTGGAATAGATTTGTTATCAATTTTCACGTAGCTAAAATGAGAAAAATTATCCAATATTGTTTTACCCATAACTTCTTCATTTTAAATCCGTTTTGAGTGAATCAAATTGCTATGGTTTCATATTGAACTCTATTTTATGAATCTAAACAGAAAAAGTATAGGTTTATAGTCGGAAAAATAAGTTACAAGTCGTTTTTGTAAAGGTAGTCATTTCAGTCGAAAGAACGACGTCTAGATGACCATTTTAGAAAACATACTTCCACTTTGACTTTAACCATAATTTTTGGATATAGTTTCATGTTCATAATAAAAATCATTTTATCAAAATAACAACTTTTAAATCAAAGTTTATCATAGTTTTTAATTAACTAACCCAAAACAGCCCGCGGTGTTACTACGACGGCGTAAATCCGGTTTTACGGTGTTTTTCGTGTTTCCAGGTTTTAAATCATTAAGTTAGCATATCATATAGATATAGAACATGTGTTTAGTTGATTTTAAAATTCAAGTTAGAAGGATTAACTTTTGTTTACGAACAAGTTTAGAATTAACTAAACTATGTTCTAGTGATTACAAGTTTAAACCTTCGAATAAGATAGCTTTATATGTATGAATCGAATGATGTTATGAACATCATTACTACCTTAAGTTCCTTGGATAAACCTACTGGAAAAGAGAAAAATGGATCTAGCTTCAACGGATCCTTGGATGGCTTGAAGTTCTTGAAGCAGAATCATGACACGAAAACAAGTTCAAGTAAGATCATCACTTGAAATAAGATTGTTATAGTTATAGAAATTGAACCAAAGTTTGAATATGATTATTACCTTGTATTAGAATGATAACCTACTGTAAGAAACAAAGATTTCTTGAGGTTGGATGATCACCTTACAAGATTGGAAGTGAGCTAGCAAACTTGAAAGTATTCTTGATTTTATGTAACTAGAACTTGTAAAATATATGAAGAACACTTAGAACTTGAAGATAGAACTTGAGAGAGATCAATTAGATGAAGAAAATTGAAGAATGAAAGTGTTTGTAGGTGTTTTTGGTCGTTGGTGTATGGATTAGATATAAAGGATATGTAATTTTGTTTTCATGTAAATAAGTCATGAATGATTACTCATATTTTTATAATTTTATGAGATATTTCATGCTAGTTGCCAAATGATGGTTCCCACATGTGTTAGGTGACTCACATGGGCTGCTAAGAGCTGATCATTGGAGTGTATAGACCAATAGTACATACATCTAAAAGCTGTGTATTGTACGAGTACGAATACGGGTGCATACGAGTAGAATTGTTGATGAAACTGAACGAGGATGTAATTGTAAGCATTTTTGGTAAGTAGAAGTATTTTGATAAGTGTATTGAAGTCTTTCAAAAGTGTATAAATACATATTAAAACACTACATGTATATACATTTTAACTGAGTCGTTAAGTCATCGTTAGTCGTTACATGTAAGTGTTGTTTTGAAACCTTTAGGTTAACGATCTTGTTAAATGTTGTTAACCCAATGTTTATAATATCAAATGAGATTTTAAATTATTATATTATCATGATATTATCATGTATGAATATCTCTTAATATGATATATATACATTAAATGTCTTTACAACGATAATCGTTACATATATGTCTCGTTTAAAAATCATTAAGTTAATAGTCTTGTTTTTACATATGTAGTTCATTGTTAATATACTTAATGATATGTTTACTTATCATAATATCATGTTAACTATATATATATCCATATATATGTCATCATATAGTTTTTACAAGTTTTAACGTTCGTGAATCACCGGTCAACTTGGGTGGTCAATTGTCTATATGAAACATATTTCAATTAATCAAGTCTTAACAAGTTTGATTGCTTAACATGTTGGAAACATTTAATCATGTAAATATTAATCTCAATTAATATATATAAACATGGAAAAGTTCGGGTCACTACAGTACCTACCCGTTAAATAAATTTCGTCCCGAAATTTTAAGCTGTTGAAGGTGTTGACGAATCTTCTGGAAATAGATGCGGGTATTTCTTCTTCATCTGATCTTCACGCTCCCAGGTGAACTCGGGTCCTCTACGAGCATTCCATCAAACCTTAACAATTGGTATCTTGTTTTGCTTAAGTCTTTTAACCTCACGATCCATTATTTCGACGGGTTCTTCGATGAATTGAAGTTTTTCGTTGATTTGGATTTCATCTAATGGAATAGTGAGATCTTCTTTAGCAAAACATTTCTTCAAATTCGAGACGTGGAAAGTGTTATGTACAGCCGCGAGTTGTTGAGGTAACTCAAGTCGGTAAGCTACTGGTCCGACACGATCAATAATCTTGAATGGTCCAATATACCTTGGATTTAATTTCCCTCGTTTACCAAATCGAACAACGCCTTTCCAAGGTGCAACTTTAAGCATGACCATCTCTCCAATTTCAAATTCTATATCTTTTCTTTTAATGTCAGTGTAGCTCTTTTGTCGACTTTGGGCGGTTTTCAACCGTTGTTGAATTTGGATGATCTTCTCGGTAGTTTCTTGTATAATCTCCGGACCCGTAATCTGTCTATCCCCCACTTCACTCCAACAAATCGGAGACCTGCACTTTCTACCATAAAGTGCTTCAAACGGCGCCATCTCAATGCTTGAATGGTAGCTGTTGTTGTAGGAAAATTCTGCTAACGGTAGATGTCGATCCCAACTGTTTCTGAAATCAATAACACATGCTCGTAGCATGTCTTCAAGCATTTGTATCGACCTTTCACTCTGCCCATCAGTTTGTGGATGATAGGCAGTACTCATATCTAGACGAGTTCCTAATGCTTGCTGTAATGTCTGCCAGAATCTTGAAATAAATCTGCCATCCCTATCAGAGATAATAGAGATTGGTATTCCATGTCTGGAGACGACTTCCTTCAAATACAGTCGTGCTAACTTCTCCATCTTGTCATCTTCTCTTATTGGCAGGAAGTATGCTGATTTGGTGAGACGATCAACTATTACCCAAATAGTATCAAAACCACTTGCAGTCCTTGGCAATTTAGTGATGAAATCCATGGTAATGTTTTCCCATTTCCATTCCGGGATTTCGGGTTGTTGAAGTAGACCTGATGGTTTCTGATGCTCAGCTTTGACCTTAGAACACGTCAAACATTCTCCTACGTATTTAGCAACATCGGCTTTCATACCCGGCCACCAAAAATGTTTCTTGAGATCCTTGTACATCTTCCCCGTTCCAGGATGTATTGAGTATCTGGTTTTATGAGCTTCTCTAAGTACCATTTCTCTCATATCTCCAAATTTTGGTACCCAAATCCTTTCAGCCCTATACCGGGTTCCGTCTTCCCGAATATTAAGATGCTTCTCCGATCCTTTGGGTATTTCATCCTTTAAATTTCCCTCTTTTAAAACTCCTTGTTGCGCCTCCTTTATTTGAGTAGTAAGGTTATTATGAATCATTATATTCATAGATTTTACTCGAATGGGTTCTCTGTCCTTCCTGCTCAAGGCATCGGCTACCACATTTGCCTTCCCCGGGTGGTAACGAATCTCAAAGTCGTAATCATTCAATAATTCAATCCACCTACGCTGCCTCATATTCAGTTGTTTCTGATTAAATATGTGTTGAAGACTTTTGTGGTCGGTATATATAATACTTTTGACCCCATATAAGTAGTGCCTCTAAGTCTTTAATGCAAAAACAACCGCGCCTAATTCTAAATCATGCGTCGTATAATTTTGCTCGTGAATCTTCAATTGTCTAGACGCATAAGCAATCACCTTCGTCCGTTGCATTAATACACAACCGAGACCTTGCTTTGATGCGTCACAATAAATCACAAAATCATCATTCCCTTCAGGCAATGACAATATAGGTGCCGTAGTTAGCTTTTTCTTCAATAATTGAAACGCCTTCTCTTGTTCATCCTTCCATTCAAATTTCTTCCCTTTATGCGTTAATGCAGTCAAGGGTTTTGCTATTTTGGAGAAATCTTGGATGAATCTTCTGTAGTAACCAGCCAATCCTAAAAATTGACGTATATGCTTCGGAGTTTTTGGGGTTTCCCACTTTTCAACAGTTTCTATCTTTGCCGGATCCACCTTAATACCTTCTTTGTTCACTATGTGACCGAGGAATTGAACTTCTTCCAACCAAAATGCACACTTTGAAAACTTAGCGTACAATTCTTCCTTCCTCAATACTTCTAACACCTTTCTCAAATGTTCACCGTGTTCTTGGTCATTCTTTGAGTAAATAAGTATGTCATCAATGAAAACAATGACAAACTTGTCAAGGTATGGTCCACACACTCGGTTCATAAGGTCCATGAACACAGCTGGTGCATTAGTTAAACCAAACGGCATGACCATAAACTCGTAATGACCGTAACGTGTTCTGAAAGCAGTCTTTGGAATATCATCTTCTTTCACCCGCATTTGATGATACCCGAAATGTAAGTCAATCTTTGAATAAATAGACGAGCCTTGTAGTTGATCAAATAAGTCGTCGATTCTCGGTAGTGGGTAGCGGTTCTTGATGGTAAGTTTGTTCAACTCTCGGTAGTCGATACACAACCTGAATGTACCATCTTTCTTCTTGACAAACAAAACAGGAGCTCCCCACGGTGATGTGCTTGGTCGAATGAAACCACGCTCTAAAAGTTCTTGTAATTGGCTTTGCAGTTCTTTTATCTCGCTGGGTGCGAGTCTGTAAGGAGCACGAGCTATTGGTGCAGCTCCTGGTACAAGATCTATTTGAAATTCAACGGATCGAAGTGGGGGTAATCCCGGTAATTCTTTCGGAAATACATCGGGAAATTCTTTTGCAATGGGAACATCATTGATGCTCTTTTCTTCAGTTTGTACTTTCTCGACGTGTGCTAGAACTGTATAGCAACCTTTTCTTATTAGTTTTTGTGCCTTCAAATTACTAATAAGATGTAGCTTCGTGTTGCCCTTTTCTCCGTACACCATTAAGGGTTTTCCTTTTTCTCGTATAATGCGAATTGCATTTTTGTAACAAACGATCTCTGCTTTCACTTCTTTCAACCAGTCCATACCGATTATCACATCAAAACTCCCTAACTCTACTGGTATCAAGTCAATCTTAAATGTTTCGCTAACCAGTTTAATTTCTCGATTCCGACATATATTATCTGCTGAAATTAATTTACCATTTGCTAATTCGAGTAAAAATTTACTATCCAAAAGCGTCAATGGACAACTTAATTTAGCACAAAAATCTCTACTCATATAGCTTCTATCCGCACCCGAATCAAATAAAACGTAAGCAGATTTATTGTCAATATGAAACGTACCCGTAACAAGCTCCGGGTCTTCCTGTGCCTCTGCCGCATTAATATTGAAAACTCTTCCGCGGCCTTGTCCATTCGTGTTCTCCTGGTTCGGGCAATTTCTAATAATGTGGCCCGGTTTTCCACATTTATAACAAACTACATTGGCATAACTTGCTCCGACACTACTTGCTCCGCCATTACTCGTTCCGACACCATTTGTTCCTTTCATTCTATTAACCCCTGGTCCGTAGACCTCACACTTCGCCGCGCTATGACCATTTCTTTTACACTTGTTGCAAAATTTGGTGCAGAACCCCGAGTGATACTTTTCACACCTTTGGCATAGCTGCTTCTGATTGTTGTTGTTGTTGCGGTTATTATTGTTGTTGGGATGATTGTTGTAGTTTCTGTTGTTGTTGTTGTTGTTGTTGTTGGGCCGTTTGTTGTAGTTGCGATTGATGTTGCGATTGTTGGGATAATTGTTGCGATTATTGTTGTAATTGCTGTTGTTGTTGTATTGGTGATTCTTATCACCGTTTTCCTCCCACTTTCTTTTGACTTGCTTCACATTGGCCTCTTCAGCAGTCTGTTCTTTAATTCTTTCTTCAATCTGGTTCACTAGTTTGTGAGCCATTCTACATGCCTGTTGTATGGAGGCGGGCTCGTGTGAACTTATATCTTTTTGGATTCTTTCCGGTAATCCTTTCACAAACGCGTCGATCTTCTCTTCCTCATCTTCGAATGCTCCCGGACACAATAGGCACAATTCTGTGAATCGTCTTTCGTACGTGGTAATATCAAATCCTTGGGTTCGTAACCCTCTAAGTTCTGTCTTGAGCTTATTGACCTCGGTTCTGGGACGGTACTTCTCGTTCATCAAGTGCTTGAATGCTGACCACGGTAGTGCGTACGCATCGTCTTGTCCCACTTGCTCTAGATAGGTATTCCACCATGTTAATGCAGAACCTGTGAAGGTATGCGTAGCGTACTTCACTTTGTCCTCTTCAGTACACTTACTTATGGCAAACACCGATTCGACCTTCTCGGTCCACCGTTTCAATCCAATCGGTCCTTCGGTTCCATCAAATTCCAAAGGTTTGCAGGCAGTGAATTCTTTGTAGGTGCATCCTACACGATTTCCTGTACTGCTAGATCCAAGGTTATTGTTGGTATGTAGCGCAGCCTGTACTGCGGCTATGTTTGAAGCTAGAAAAGTACGGAATTCCTCTTCATTCATATTCACGGTGTGTCGAGTAGTCGGTGCCATTTCCTTCAAAATAGTCAAATGGAACAAGTTAATCATACAGAATATTAAGAGTAGTTAATAGTATTTCGTAGCATAATATGAACTCATTTATAAAAGCTTTTTCTTCATATTAGCGTTTTATAAGTTTAAATTCGGGTAGTACCTACCCGTTAAGTTCATACTTAGTAGCTAATATACAATTCAACTACTACAATTCTATATGAAAAACTGATTATAATAATATTTCGCGTTCAAACTTTTTCACAATATTTTACAAACTTACAATACCGCTTATTTTACATATAGCATGAAATATAGCACACAATAAATTTGATACAAGATGGTTGTGAAGATAATTCTAGCTAGTACACAAGTCGTTCAGCAAAGGCAATAAAGACACGTAATTCATACGTCCAGAAACAAGTCATGCATTCTGGTTTTACTAGGATTACTTCCCATCCTTGGTCTTGTGGAACATAACCGTTATGGCCGTTGATAAGACAGCGTGTTGTAACGTCGTCAAAGGGACGAGGGTTACGTAATGTCCAATAGTCCCGTAACAATCTAAAAACCTCGTTTCTTACCCTAATTACCGACTCCGTCACTTGTGGAAACGTTTTGTTTAATAGTTGTAGCCCGATGTTCTTGTTCTCACTTTGGTGAGAAGCGAACATTACTAATCCGTAAGCATAACATGCTTCTTTATGTTGCATGTTAGCCGCTTTTTCTAAATCACGAAGTCCAATATTCGGATATATTGAGTCAAAATAATTTCTTAACCCATTGCGTAAAATAGCATTTGGGTTCCCCGCAATATATGCGTCAAAGTAAACACATCGTAACTTATGGATTTCCCAATGTGATATCCCCCATCTTTCGAACGAAAGCCTTTTATAAACCAAGGCATTCTTGGAACGTTCTTCGAATGTCTTACAAACTGATCTCGCCTTAAATAGTTGTGCCGAAGAATTCTGACCGACTCTGGACAAGATTTCATCAATCATGTCTCCGGGTAGGTCTCTTAAAATATTGGGTTGTCTATCCATTTTGTGTTTTTATACTGTAAAATAGACAAGAGTTAGATTCATAAAAAAAATACTTATTAATACAAGCAATTTTTACATATATCATAAAGCATAAGCACACTATATTACATATATTACACCACACGAATACAACTATCTTATTCCGACTCGCTCGTTTCTTCTTCTTCGGTTTTGGTTCGTTTTGCCAAGTTTCTAGGGATATATGATGTTCCCCTAATACTAACTGTCATTGTCCACATTGGTTTAGAAAAACCTGGTGGTTTAGAGGTTCCCGGGTCATTGTTACAACTTAAGGACTTCGGGGGTTGACGATACATATAAAGTTCATCGGGGTTGGAATTAGATTTCTCTATTTTTATGCCCTTTCCCTTATTATTTTCTTTTGCCTTTTTAAATTCAGTTGGGGTAATTTCTATAACATCATCGGAATTCTCGTCGGAATCCGATTCATCGGAGAATTGGTAATCCTCCCAATATTTTGCTTCCTTGGCGGAAACACCATTAACCATAATTAACCTTGGTCGGTTGGTTGAGGATTTTCTTTTACTTAACCGTTTTATTATTTCCCCCACCGGTTCTATTTCTTCATCCGGTTCCGATTCTTCTTCCGTTTCCGATTCTTCTTCCGGTTCCGACTCTTCTTCCGGTTCCTCTTCGGGAACTTGTGAATCAGTCCACGAATCATTCCAATTTACATTTGACTCTTCATTATTATTAGGTGAGTCAATGGAACTTGTTCTAGAGGTAGACATCTATCACATAATGTCAAACACGTTAAGAGATTAATATATCACATAATATTCATATGTTAAAAATATATAGTTTCCAACAAAAATGTTAAGCAATCATTTTTCAAGTAAACACGGTCGAAGTCCAGACTCACTAATGCATCCTAACAAACTCAATAAGACACACTAATGCAAAATTCTGGTTCTCTAAGACCAACGCTCGGATACCAACTGAAATGTCCCGTTCTTATTGATTAAAAACGTTCCATATTAATTGATTTCGTTGCGAGGTTTTGACCTCTATATGAGACGTTTTTCAAAGACTGCATTCATTTTTAAAACAAACCATAACCTTTATTTCATAGATAAAGGTTTTAAAAAGCTTTACGTAGATTATCAAATAATGATAATCTAAAATATCCTGTTTACACACGACCATTACATAATGGTTTACAATACAAATATGTTACAACAAAATAAGTTTCTTGAATGCAGTTTTTACACAATATCATACAAGCATGGACTCCAAATCTCGTCCTTATTTAAGTATGCGACAGCGGAAGCTCTTAATATTCACCTGAAAATAAACATGCTTTAAACGTCAACAAAAATGTTGGTGAGTTATAGGTTTAACCTATATATATCAAATCGTAACAATAGACCACAAGATTTCATATTTCAATACACATCCCATACATAGAGATAAAAATCATTCATATGGTGAACACCTGGTAACCGACATTAACAAGATGCATATATATAAGAATATCCCCATCATTCCGGGACACCCTTCGGATATGATATAAATTTCGAAGTACTAAAGCATCCGGTACTTTGGATGGGGTTTGTTAGGCCCAATAGATCTATCTTTAGGATTCGCGTCAATTAGGGTGTCTGTTCCCTAATTCTTAGATTACCAGACTTAATAAAAAGGGGCATATTCGATTTCGATAATTCAACCATAGAATGTAGTTTCACGTACTTGTGTCTATTTTGTAAATCATTTATAAAACCTGCATGTATTCTCATCCCAAAAATATTAAATTTTAAAAGTGGGACTATAACTCACTTTCACAGATTTTTACTTCGTCGGGAAGTAAGACTTGGCCACTGGTTGATTCACGAACCTATAACAATATATACATATATATCAAAGTATGTTCAAAATATATTTACAACACTTTTAATATATTTTGATGTTTTAAGTTTATTAAGTCAGCTGTCCTCGTTAGTAACCTACAACTAGTTGTCCACAGTTAGATGTACAGAAATAAATCGATAAATATTATCTTGAATCAATCCACGACTCAGTGTATACGTATCTCAGTATTGATCACAACTCAAACTATATATATTTTGGAATCAACCTCAACCCTGTATAGCTAACTCCAATATTCACATATAGAGTGTCTATGGTTGTTCCGAAATATATATAGATGTGTCGACATCATAGGTCGAAACATTGTATACGTGTCTATGGTATCTCAAGATTACATAATATACAATATAAGTTGATTAAGTTATGGTTGGAATAGATTTGTTATCAATTTTCACGTAGCTAAAATGAGAAAAATTATCCAATCTTGTTTTACCCATAACTTCTTCATTTTAAATCCGTTTTGAGTGAATCAAATTGCTATGGTTTCATATTGAACTCTATTTTATGAATCTATACAGAAAAAGTATAGGTTTATAGTCGGAAAAATAAGTTACAAGTCGTTTTTGTAAAGGTAGTCATTTCAGTCGAAAGAACGACGTCTAGATGACCATTTTAGAAAACATACTTTCACTTTGAGTTTAACCATAATTTTTGGATATAGTTTCATGTTCATAATAAAAATCATTTTCTCAGAATAACAACTTTTAAATCAAAGTTTATCATAGTTTTTAATTAACTAACCCAAAACAGCCCGCGGTGTTACTACGACGGCGTAAATCCGGTTTTACGGTGTTTTTCGTGTTTCCAGGTTTTAAATCATTAAGTTAGCATATCATATAGATATAGAACATGTGTTTAGTTGATTTTAAAATTCAAGTTAGAAGGATTAACTTTTGTTTACGAACAAGTTTAGAATTAACTAAACTATGTTCTAGTGATTACAAGTTTAAACCTTCGAATAAGATAGCTTTATATGTATGAATCGAATGATGTTATGAACATCATTACTACCTTAAGTTCCTTGGATAAACCTACTGGAAAAGAGAAAAATGGATCTAGCTTCAACGGATCCTTGGATGGCTCGAAGTTCTTGAAGCAGAATCATGACACGAAAACAAGTTCAAGTAAGATCATCACTTGAAATAAGATTGTTATAGTTATAGAAATTGAACCAAAGTTTGAATATGATTATTACCTTGTATTAGAATGATAACCTACTGTAAGAAACAAAGATTTCTTGAGGTTGGATGATCACCTTACAAGATTGGAAGTGAGCTAGCAAACTTGAAAGTATTCTTGATTTTATGTAACTAGAACTTGTAAAATATATGAAGAACACTTAGAACTTGAAGATAGAACTTGAGAGAGATCAATTAGATGAAGAAAATTGAAGAATGAAAGTGTTTGTAGGTGTTTTTGGTCGTTGGTGTATGGATTAGATATAAAGGATATGTAATTTTGTTTTCATGTAAATAAGTGATGAATGATTACTCATATTTTTGTAATTTTATGAGATATTTCATGCTAGTTTCCAAATGATGGTTCCCACATGTGTTAGGTGACTCACATGGGCACTAAGAGCTGATCATTGGAGTGTATAGATCAATAGTACATACATCTAAAAGCTGTGTATTGTACGAGTACGAATACGGGTGCATACGAGTAGAATTGTTGATGAAACTGAACGAGGATGTAATTGTAAGCATTTTTGTTAAGTAGAAGTATTTTGATAAGTGTATTGAAGTCTTTCAAAAGTGTATAAATACATATTAAAACACTACATGTATATACATTTTAACTGAGTCGTTAAGTCATCGTTAGTCGTTACATGTAAGTGTTGTTTTGAAACCTTTAGGTTAACGATCTTGTTAAATGTTGTTAACCCAATGTTTATAATATCAAATGAGATTTTAAATTATTATATTATAATGATATTATCATGTATGAATATCTCTTAATATGATATATATATACATTAAATGTCTTTACAACGATAATCGTTACATATATGTCTCGTTTAAAAATCATTAAGTTAATAGTCATGTTTTTACATATGTAGTTCATTGTTAATATACTTAATGATATGTTTACTTATCATAATATCATGTTAACTATATATATATATCCATATATATGTCATCATATAGTTTTTACAAGTTTTAACGTTCGTGAATCACCGGTCAACTTGGGTGGTCAATTGTCTATATGAAACATATTTCAATTAATCAAGTCTTAACAAGTTTGATTGCTTAACATGTTGGAAACATTTAATCATGTAAATATTAATCTCAATTAATATATATAAACATGTAAAAGTTCGGGTCACTACATTGTAGTTGATCAAATAAGTCGTCAATTCTCGGCAGTGGATAACGGTTTTTGATGGTAAGTTTGTTCAACTCTCTGTAGTCAATACACAACCTAAATGTACCATCCTTCTTCTTGACAAACAAAACAGGAGCTCCCCATGGTGATGTGCTTGGTCGAATGAAACCACGTTCTAATAGTTCTTGCAGTTGGCTTTGCAGTTCTTTCATCTCGCTGGGTGCGAGTCTATAAGGAGCACGAGCTATTGGTGCAGCTCCTGGTACAAGATCTATTTGAAATTCAACAGATCGATGTGGAGGTAGTCCCGGTAATTCTTTCGGAAATACATCGGGAAATTCTTTTGCGACGGGAACATCATTGATGCTCTTTTATTCAGTTTGTACTTTCTCGATGTGTGCTAGAACAGCATAGCAACCTTTTCTTATTAGTTTTTGTGCCTTCAAATTACTAATAAGATGTAGCTTCATGTTGCCCTTTTCTCCGTACACCATTAAGGTTTCTCCTTCTTCTCGTACAATGCGAATTGCATTTTTATAACATACGATCTCTGCTTTCACCTTCTTCAGCCAGTCCATGCCAACTATTACATCAAAACTCCCTAACTCTACTGGTATCGAATCAATCTTAAATATTTCGCTACCCAGTTTAATTTCTCGATTCCGGCATATATTATCTGCTGAAATTAATTTACCGTTTGCTAATTCGAGTAAAAATTTACTATCCAACGGCGTCAATGGACAACTTAATTTAGCACAAAAATCTCTACTCATATAGCTTCTATCCACACCCGAATCAAATAAAACGTAAGCAGATTTATTGTCAATAAGAAACGTACCCGTAACAAGCTCCGGGTCTTCCTGTACCTCTGCCGCATTAAAATTGAAAACTCTTTCGCGGCCTTGTCCATTCGTGTTCTCCTGGTTTGGGCAATTTCTAATAATGTGGCCCGGTTTTCCACATTTATAACAAACTACATTGGCATAACTTGCTCCGACACTACTTGCTCCGCCATTACTCGTTCCGACACCATTTGTTCCTTTCGTTCTGTTAACCCCTGGTCCGTAGACCTCACACTTCGCCGCGCTATGACCATTTACCATTTCTTTTACACTTGTTGCAAAATTTGGTGCAGAACCCCGAGTGATACTTTTCACACCTTTGGCATAGCTGCTTCTGATTGTTGTTGTTGTTGCGGTTGTTATTGTTGTTGGGATGATTGTTGTAGTTGCTGTTGTTGTTGTTGTTGTTGTTGTTGTTGTTGTTGTTGTTGTTGTTGTTGTTGTTGTTGTTGTTGTTGTTGTTGGGCCGTTTGTTGTAGTTGCGATTGATGTTGCGATTGTTGAGATAATTGTTGCGATTATTATTGTAATTGCTGTTGTTGTTGTATTGGTGATTCTTATCACCATTTTCCTCCCACTTTCTTTTGACTTGCTTCACATTGGCCTCTTCAGCCGTCTGTTCTTTAATTCTTTCCTCAATCTGGTTCACTAGTTTGTGAGCCATTCTACCTGCCTGTTGTATGGAGGCGGGCTCGTGTGAACTTATATCTTCTTGGATTCTTTCCGGTAATCCTTTCACAAATGCGTCGATCTTCTCTTCTTCATCTTCGAACGCTCCCGAACACAATAGGCACAATTCTGTGAATCGTCTTTCGTGTGTGGTAATATCAAATCCTTGGGTTCGTAACCCTCTAAGTTCTGTCTTGAGCTTATTGACCTCGGTTCTGGGACGGTACTTCTCGTTCATCAAGTGCTTGAATGCTGACCACGGTAGTGCGTACGCATCATCTTGTCTCACTTGCTCTAGATAGGTATTCCACCATGTTAGCGCAGAACCTGTGAAGGTATGCGTAGCGTACTTCACTTTGTCCTCTTCAGTACACTTACTTATGGCAAACACCGATTCGACCTTCTCGGTCCACCGTTTCAATCCGATCGGTCCTTCGGTTCCATCAAATTCCAAAGGTTTGCAGGCAGTGAATTCTTTGTAGGTGCATCCTACACGATTTCCTGTACTGCTAGATCCAAGGTTATTGTTGGTATGTAACGCAGCCTGTACTACGGCTATGTTTGAAGCTAGAAAAGTACAGAATTCCTCTTCATTCATATTCACGGTGTGTCGAGTAGTCGGTGCCATTTCCTTCAAAATAGTCAAATGGAACAAGTTAATCATACAGAATATTAAGAGTAGTTAATAGTATTTCGTAGCATAATATGAACTCATTTATAAAAGCGTTTTATTCATATTAGCGTTTTATAAGTTTAAATTCGGGTAGTACCTACCCGTTAAGTTCATACTTAGTAGCTAATATACAATTCAACTACTACAATTCTATATAAAAAACTGATTATAATAATATTTCGCGTTCAAACTTTTATACAATATTTTACAAACTTACAATACCGCTTATTTTACATAAAGCATGAAATATAGCACACAATAACTTTGATACAAGATAGTTGTGAAGATAATTCTAGCTAGTACACAAGTTTTTCAGCAAAGGCAATAAAGACACGTAATTCATACGTCCAGAAACAAGTCATGCATTCTGGTTTTACTAGGACTACTTCCCATCCTTGGTCTTGTGGAACATAACCGTTATGGTCGTTGATAAGACAGCGTGTTGTAACGTCGTCAAAGAGACGAGGGTTACGTAATGACCAACAGTCTCGTAATAACCTAAAAACCTCATTTCTTACCCCAATTACCGACTCCGTCACTTGTGGGAACGTTTTGTTTAATAGTTGTAGCCCGATTTTCTTTTTCTCACTTTGGTGAGAAGCGAACATTACTAACCCGTAAGCATAGCATGCTTCTTTATGTTGCATGTTAGCTGCTTTTTCTAAATCATGAAGTCCTATATTCGGATACATTGAGTCAAAATAATTTCTTAACCCGTTGCGTAAAATAGCATTTGGGTTCCCCGCAATATATGCGTCAAAGTAAACACATCGTAACTTATGGGTTTCCCAATGTGATATCCCCCATCTTTCAAACGAAATTCTCTTATAAACCAAGACATTCTTGGAACGTTCTTCGAATGTCTTACAAACTAATTTCGCCGTAAATAGTTGTGCCGAAGAATTCTGACCGACTCTAGACAAGATTTCATCAATCATGTCTCCGGGTAAGTCTCTTAAAATATTGGGTTGTCTATCCATTTTGTGTTTTTATACTGTAAAATAGACAAGAGTTAGATTCATAAAAAAAATACATATTAATACAAGCAATTTTTACATATATCATAAAGCATAAGCACACTATATTACATATATTACACCACATGAATACAACTATCTTATTCCGACTCACTCGTTTCTTCTTCTTCGGTTTTGGTTCATTTTGCCAAGTTTCTAGGGATATATGATGTTCCCCTAATACGAGCTGTCGTTTTCCACAACGGTTTAGAAAAACCTGGTGGTTTAGAGGTTCCCGGGTCATTGTTACAACTTAAGAAATACGGGTGTTGACGATACATATAAAGTTCATCGGGGTTAGAATCAGATTTCTCTATTTTTATGCCCTTTCCCTTATTGTTCTCTTTTGCCTTTTTAAATTCAGTTGGGGTAATTTCTATAACATCATCGGAATCCTCGTCGGGATCCGATTCATCGGAGAATTGGTAATCCTCCCAATATTTTGCTTCCTTGGCGGAAACACCGTTGACCATAATTAACTTTGGTCGGTTGGTTGAGGATTTTCTTCTACTTAACCGTTTTATTATTTCCCCCACTGGTTCTTCTTCCGGTTCCGTTTCTTCTTCCGGTTCCGATTCTTCTTCCGGTTCCGACTCTTCTTCCAGTTCCTCTTCGGGAACTTGTGAATCAGTCCACGAATCATTCCAATTTACACTTGACTCTTCATTATTATTAGGTGAGTCAATGGGACTAGTTCTAGAGGTAGACATCTATCACATAATATCAAACACGTTAAGAGATTAATATATCACATAATATTCACATGTTAAAAATATATAGTTTTCAACAAAATTTGTTAAGCAATCTTTTTTTTTTTTTTTAAGTAAACACGGTCGAAGTCCAGACTCACTAATGCATCCTAACAAAATCGATAAGACACACTAATGCAAAATTCTGGTTCTCTAAGACCAACGCTCGGATACCAACTGAAATGTCCCGTTCTTATTGATTAAAAACGCTCCATATTAATTGATTTCGTTGCGAGGTTTTGACCTCTATATGAGACGTTTTTCAAAGACTGCCTTCATTTTTAAAACAAACCATAACCTTTATTTCATAAATAAAGGTTTAAAAAGCTTTACGTAGATTATCAAATAATGATAATCTAAAATATCCTGTTTACACACGACCATTACATAATGGTTTACAATACAAATATGTTACATCGAAATCAGTTTCTTGAATGCAGTTTTTACACAATATCATACAAACATGGACTCCAAATCATTTATATGTATGAATTGAATGATGTTATGAACATCATTACTATCTCAAGTTCCTTGGATAAACCTACTGGAAATGAGAAAAATAGATCTAGCTTCAAAGAATCCTTGGATGGCTTGAAAGTTCTTGAAGCAGAATCATGACACGAAAACAATTTCAAGTAAGATTTTCACTCGAATAAGATTGTTATAGTTATAGAAATTGAATTAAAGTTTGAATATGATTATTACCTTGTATTAGAAAGATAACCTACTGTAAGTAACAAAGGTTTCTTGATCTTGGATGATTACTTGGAATGGATTTAGAAAACTTGGAAGTAAACTTGTAATCTTGGAAGTATTCTTGATTTTATGAAACTAGAACTTTTGGAATTTATGAAGAACACTTAGAACTTGAAGATAGAACTTGAGAGATATCAATTAGATGAAGAAAATTGAAGAATGAAAGTGTTTGTAGGTGTTTTTGGTCGTTGGTGTATGGATTAGATATAAAGGATATGTAATTTTGTTTTCATGTAAATAAGTCATGAATGATTACTCATATTTTTGTAATTTTATGAGATATTTCATGCTAGTTGCCAAATGATGGTTCCCACATGTGTTAAGTGACTCACATGGGCTGCTAAGAGCTGATCATTGGAGTGTATATACCAATAGTACATACTGTTGGTCCCTTAATAACAACAGGAGTATTGTAGAGGGGGGGTGAATACAATTCTTTTCTTAATTAACTAGTCAGTTAAACACGTTTAGTATTCTGTAGTAAATAAGATAGAGTCACAGGTAATTTTCAACTGTTATTCTTTATTGATTAAATCAGAAAGAATCACAACTATCCTTGGCGGAAATGATAGTTGGTTGATACAGATTACCTAGATTATAGCTAAGAGATAAACTAAAGCTATTACACGGTTTGGACTCTAACAGATAAACCCACACCACTAGTCTTTACAATAGTGGATACAATAATATATATAGTAGTTCTATTAACCATGTAATTAATCTATTGTCCACTAGTACATTGGATGCCTTATACTTGTGGGGACAATTGTGTCAGAAGGCGTGCTCTCCTTCTTTCCTCTTAGGTAGCTATTTGCAGGAACACACCAATTCGGTTTGGCACTACCATTTGATTTAAACAAATAGAATGTTGTGTTCCCTAGGTATGAATAAAGTATAACACATGTCTGCACATGCGTTCCACTTCTGCATTCCCACGTGGTCTTGTAAGGTCACTTGTCAGCCGCCGACTCCTGTCCTTTTCTGTTCAACTTTGTCTTCGACTTCTGTTGAATAGTGCGTTGATGTAGACCACTCTGGGAAACTACCATGCTTGTAATAGAGCATGTCTGTCTTGTGTTGTATGCTAATATCCAGACTTACTGGTCCTTCATATGCTGAGTCACTTGATATTCTTGATTTGCTGGGTGCACATCCTGTGCTGATTCGAAGAATACATTTCTACCTTGTGCTGATAGACTAGGCAGCATACTAAACACTCGACACAGCTATATTAGCTGACTATACATAAACAAATGTGTGCTGGCTGCACATAACACTTTAGTGCAAATAAATATTGTTTTGTCATAATTAAATCCTTAATTATTTTGGGGACTCAACAATCTCCCCCTATTTGATGATGACAAAACCTATGACTTGAAGAGAAAACACTAAAGCCAGCACTTAGGGACCTAGAGAGAGTAGACAGTAAATTCGTCCCTTTAAGTTTGTTTTGGGATCTTTTGATGAGTTATCTATATCTTATAATTTGATATGATTTTGAAGATAAACTCACTTTACTTACATTACATCAGATATATACAATAATTACAAGATAATTCATAATAAAAAGTAAATTACAAAGATACAAGTTAAGCACATAGGAGACTATCTATCTTTATCCCTTTCTCTTTCTCTTTCTTCATCAGATAGCTCCTCTTGTTTAATCTTCCAGGCTTCAGGGAACAGGAGAGGTAATTCAGCAGGGTCAAAAACAGGGATGAAAGGAGGTAGAACAATTCGGCTTCTCCCAGTTGGTCCTTCACCAGTAGGTTGCTTCCCTTTAGGCTTTTGAGCAAGAAATTCATCAACATCAACTACTGGTGCATTCCCAAACTTAGTTGCCTTCTTGAACAGCTGTTGGAGTTCAGTCTTAAGAGCACTCTTGATAGCACTCTCACCTTTACCAATGAAATACTCCAAGATTTCTATCCATTCACTGAATCCAAGAGTTCTTAAGTCATCAAAACTAATCCTTTCTTGAACATTGTTATCCCTGACAACATTGAAAGCCCTTTTTGTCCCCCTGTTTACCTTGATAATTCTGCAGGGATTAGATCTTCTATTCATCACATTACCATACCTGCTCTTATAATAAGTATCAGGAAACTCAATATTGTGATCAGGTACTACAGGAGCAGTGGTAGGTACTTTCTCAGCAGTTTCTATCTTATCAAAAACCTTATCCTGTTCTTTGACAATGGCTCTGGCTAGTTTGAGGGACTCAGCCTGTTGCTTTCTGTCAGCAGCCAATCTGTCTTCAATATCCTGAAGCCTTGATCGTTCAGCAAGTTCAGCATCAGTAGCTTCTCTGGCTTCCCTTTCAGCAGCTAAACCCATCAGATAATCATCATAAGAAATGTTCAGGGATCTTACTGCTTCAACCATCTTTCTACCCTCTTCAGTACTAAGGGCAGCACAATACTCCCTTATATCCATACCCAGCTGGAGAGCATCTTCAAAATGAATTCTTTCATCAGTAGTAGAGAGCCTGAGACCACTGTTATTCAAGTACACCCTAATGTCAATGCCAAAGGTTAGTGCAGCAATATAGCGTGGCTGATCAAGAGGGTGATGCAGCAGCCTGACTTGATGAATTCTTTCATTAAGTTCAATTTGTCTTTGTTCAAGCAACTCTGGAACAGTGATCTGAAGTCTGTAGGCATCTCTTTCATCTGGGTTCATTTTTCTGATGTTCGGCTCACCATGGGTTACTGAGTCATCTTCCCAAGTGATATGTTTGTCATGAACCCTTGGGGAAGATGGAGGATACATAGATGATTCATAGCTGCCAGATGAACTAACTGGATGCTGATTGACCCGGTTATCCTGTGTTCTGTCAAAGTAAACTTGAATCTGGGGAGGAAGAGGAGATAGAACAAACGTTTGGCCGTCTCTTCCCCAGACTGTGAAGTGATCAGGATCAACTGTTTCATCATCTACTTGTTTAGCACCCAGCTCAACCGACTTTGCTGGGTCTTCAACACTTGTACTACCCAGCAGCACACTTCTGGCTAGGTCTTCTATCACAGCACTCCTTGCTGTGTCTTCAATGCCAGCTGACTGATTAGTATCAGCTGGCTCAACCACTTCAGTACCTTCATCAGCTGCCTCGAATAGGGGTCCTTTCCTCAGGGGCTGATTGTCCCTAGGAGCAGATTTCACCCTGTATTTGTCAATAGGCCTGGGTTCAGCTGATGGTTCTTGTGTCGATACAGATTGAATAGGAGGCAGGTAAGGAACAATAGCAAGATGCTCCCCCTGTCTAATAACATCATCATCATTAAGGATGATTGTTTCTGCTGGCTGTGTTTGTTGTGTAGCTGGCTGAGCAGCAGATGCTGGTTGAGGAGTAGAGCTGGCTTCTAACATAGCATCAACCCATTTCATGAAAATATCAGCTCTAACTCCACCAGTTGACTCAGTAGAATCAAGGTAATCCTTCATCTCAGCAGGAGTCATGTTCCTGATTCTTTCTGCTCTCTGTGCATACAGCTTTGCCCTCTGTTTGTCGTATTTGACCATGAACTTGGCATTTCTTTTTCTTGCCTCTTTTCTGTGTTTATCAAAGGCAGTCAGGTCATCATCGATTTCCATTGCTTTTGGACTCAGCCATCTTCTGTGCATAATCTTACGACGTTTAAGTTCAGCAAAGGCCTCAAACTTGGCATTGAAGGCATCATTGAGACGACCCGACCCAATCCATAGGGATGAATACAATAACATATGATAACATTGCGAGGTACTTGACCTCGATATGATACATTTTACAAACGTTGCATTTATTCTTAAAAGGCAAACTATCATTACATCAATATTTGACATTTTCGTCTAACATTTCATAATATCCAAATGACCTAATTTGTCATTTACTTATTTATATTCTCTATTGAACTCCAATGACTCGAATGCAACGTCTTTGTATCATGGCTTAAAAGGTCCCAAGTAGTATCCTTAACATGAGCTAATGCACAGCGGAAGACTTAATTCATACCTGAGAATAACATGCTTTAAAACGTCAACATAAAGTTGGTGAGATATATAGGTTTGATGCTAGCAGCGTTATAACAAAGGAACACAAGATTTCATATATAAACATTTTAATAAAAATATTCTAAGTGGTTGAGCACTTGGTAACCATACTTAACATTTAATCACATCGCATATTCCCTTTATTATGAAATCTTACTACACCGTACCAAGGTGTAGTCACGAAACGAAGTACTGTGCAACCGTTGAATACTGGTCGTCCAGTCCGGTTGGGGTTGTCAGGCCCGATAGATCTATCAACAGGATTCGCGTTTACAATACCGCTGTAAATATTAGTTACCAAGCTACAGGGAAGTATGCCAGTGGTACAACTCAACGTAGAATATATTTTTCAGTTACTTGTGTCCATAGCGTAAAACATAAAATACATGTATTCTCATCCCGAAATATTTAGAGTTTAAAAGTGGGACTATATACTCACTTTTGTCTTGAAGATATGTAATTTCGACTTGGTCTCCGATTGATATCACGAACCTATCCATATATAATATATCAATACCTTTTCTTTTTAAACAATCGTCACATATATATACTTATAATACTTTTAATACTTTTAATAATTCCTTAGTCCGTAGTTAGCAGTCCGATGTTAGTAATTCAATTTTAATGGTTCATATTTAGTTGTTTAATAAACCCCCAATGAAATAAATAAAACCCCCATCGTATATGTATTGGTCGAGATTAATCTTGACCCATGGTACCGGTGTTGTCAAATGACGTGTTGCGTACATAAAGTACCGGTGTTGTCAAATGACGTGTTGCGTACAATCATGGGATCTTATGATTAATCTTCTCGTATTGTTTACGGGTGATCCTGAACCATATAAAATTAAATTATGAGTACATATGTATAAAATATCATGTTACTTTAGGAAGATGTGATTTATTTAATTTTCTCCAATTATTTTCGTGGCTAAACTAGTCTTGGATATCCGATTTTGTTTTGGTCATAATTTCTTCGTTACAACTCCGTTTTCGTTGATTCAACTTTCCACTTCCTTGGATCGAGTCCCTCTTTAAGAATATGAACTGTAAATACCTTAGTTTGAATTCGAAATCATAGGTCATAGGTCAAATTTTGGTGAAACTTATGAAGTTAATCATTTTTGTTACAAAAACATCATTTAATGACCATTTTTCTAAAAATACTTATACTATGAATTAAATCATGAAATTTTTACGTGTTAACATATTCATAAGAAATATCATTTTTCCAGAATATAAACCTCCAATTCAAAGTTTAAGATGGTTTTTAATTATCCAACCCAAAACAGCCCCCGGTTGCACTCCGACGTCATAAAAACAGTTTTTTAAGGTATTCTTTGAAAAACCAAGTTATACCTTGTTAAATTAGCATATATTTAAGTTATATTACAGGTATTGAAGTATTTTAAAAGTTAAGTTAGAAGGATCTATTTAGTTTGCAAACAAGTTTGAAATCATTCAAACTATGTTTTTGTTGTTAAAATTGTATACCATACAATAAGATAGCTATATATATATGAATCGAATAAGGTTATGAACAAAGTTACTACCTCAAGTTACTTGGACAAGATTGCTGTAAAAGAGGAGTAAAAACCTAGAACCAAAAGAGTGATGAAATTGGATGAAAGATTGGAAGCAACTTAAGACATAAACTTGAATTGAAAGTTGTATTTTTGTAGTGTTTTTGTTGATCTTTTTATGGTGGTGTTTAAGGTGATTCTTGAGAGGATTTTTGCTGGAGTTCTTAGAGAGACATGAGGCTAGTAAGTGTGTGTGTTTATCTAGAGAAATGATGTTCCAAAAATTGAAAATGGATGCATGTATTTATGGTGGTGTAAAAGGTGTATAAATTTGTAATTTTGTGAAAAGATCTTTTAATCATGTGAAATTGTCATACTAAATAACAAAAGTAGTTACCTTATACATAAGGCATGAACAAGGGCTGGTTGGTGGTGATTTGATGTGTATATACCAATAGTAAATACGTATAGAAGCTAGGTATGATACGAGTACATATACTCTAGATATACGTATAGAAATCTTGTGAAAAATGGAATGAGGATTCAAATATAGCTATCTTTTGTGAATATACTTATATTGTTTTATGTATTTAAGTCTTTAAAAGTGATTAAATACATTATATATACGATATATGTATAAAGATTATAGGTCGTAAGTATTTATGTCAAATAACGTTACGTATAGTTATCGTTTTGAAAGCTTAAGTTAGTAGTTTCAAAATATACTTATAACTTATTGTTATTAATACAAAATGAGATATTTAAACATCCTTAAATCATGTTAAATATGTATATATACATATATATACACAAACATATAATTAACATATATTGTATAGTTCGTGATATCATCGGTCAAACTAGACGGTTAAACGTTATGTAAAACTCTTTTCAAAATCATAAATCTCAACAATTTAGATTGCTTATCATGTTGGTAAGTTTTAATTTATGTAAATATTAATCTTATAAGTGTAAAACGATCGGAAAAATCCGGGTCGTTACAGTACCCACCCGTTAAAGAAATTTCGTCCCGAAATTTGGTAGAGGTTGTCATAAATAACAATAGGAATGTTTTCATGACGAATATGAGGTATTAATAGAGTTTTATCATTATTGGAAGATATGGATAAAACGATTCGGTCATGTGAAGCGCACGAGTGAAGCTATCACAAAAGAATGAAATGAGTGAATATAGAATTGTTTTAACCGATGTCGAGATTAGGATTGATTTCCAGAATTTAAGGGATTTAAAGAAAATCTTATGTAATAAGATTTGGTTCTTCGATGATTTAGAAAACAGGATCTCCTTTGATTTAATGCGATAATCTGTTTCGATTTCTTTGTCGGATATTTCACTATAAATCCACCTCCTTCCCTTTCTTACTTCCATACCTCACATCTCTTACTCTTCCTCCTCTAATTCATACCTTAAGGTATCCTTTAAAATGCTTCATCCCGTTCTGATTTTTGTTATACTTCTAACTTTCATATCTTTCATTCTTCTCTTTCATCTACCGCTAGAAGAATCTATTCACTTTTATGATTTTCTTGGAATTATAATGTTTCTAATTCTCCCGTGTCTTTACGTCGCCATACGTATTGATACACACGGTTTGTAGTTTCTGGGTGGTTATTGGGTTTGATATCTTTCCTTATATTTCGATGCTCCTGCTTCTGTTTTCCATAATCATTGTCATCCATAGTTAATACTCTCTCCTATTTGCTGTAATCTATACCCCAATTTCTATTTTGGGACTTTGTCCCTTCGTTTCTTCTTCCCGTCCTTGAGTCAAGCGATCAATAGTTCGAAATTCGTAGGTATAAAATTCGGAATGAACATAGCTAATGCTCTAAGAAAGGAATGGTAATGGCACGATTTTGATTTGTCAAATTACCAGAATATCCAGGAAAATAGAACTATCAAGATGATTTGTTCTTAATATGTTTCGGAATTGGATAGAATGTAAAAGTCGTGTAACATGGCACATGATGACGGTACTGTGAATCATCATATTCCATTAGAAACTTAACATGACTTACTGTAATATAATGAAGTTGATCAAGTTTCATTATATTATACTAGTTCATGCATCAGTTCCCAACACTGCTTCAGAACATTCCTATTTTAAACTTGAAGGATTTAGAAACTAACACAGTTTCCTTTATATTGTAACGCAGATATTACAGAGAGATAAATGATTTCAGATAAGGATAGTGGTGAAAATATCTTCAGAAATATTGAGGATATTTATAATGAAAGATATGATAATATCTTGGAATATCTAATGTCGAAGGATGATGATGAAGATTGACCCGTAAGGGTTTAGATTCAGAAGCAAGGTGTTTGCTACAGAATCGTCATAATTCTTTATGTACAAGTTTAGTCCTTGTAACTTGTTCAGAGTCTCCTTCATGGTTTGTTCAATCCGGTTTTCAGTACCAATTTTCTATCGAGCGTTCCTAACACTTCCTTCTTTTATCATCAACATTTGGTCATTAAGACCTTCTACAACATGCTGCTTCGTCAGTATTTTCAAAGTTATCGGATCTGGGTCATTGGTTATCAAACCAAGATGGTTTAAGGAGAATTGTATTTTTAGATGATTAAACGCTGATGGTAATATGATGGAATATAAAAGGTTCTCCGGTAACGATGGCGAAAGAACAACGTATATATATATATCGAGATTGTAATAAGAGTAGTCTTACTGAGATATCGAAGTGGAGCTGTGACAAAAATAGTTAATTGAAAAGGAATCGCGTGATTGTTTTTGCTAATGGATGATAAGGAATTCGATGCGGATACGTTTTAACTATAACTTCGAGTTCAAAAATTTTTAGGTGCATAACTGTATGCATAAATCTTTATTCCGTAGACGAGGTGCGGCTGGTTGAACTTCTCGATCGAGATGTTTTCAAGAATCATGAAAAGTTGTGAATGCGAATTGTAATCGTCAAGATACAAATGAGGTTTAAAATAGAATCAAGTGGCAAACTTGAAGGATTGTTTAGTTTCATATGTAATAATCATCATTTTAACTCATTTTTAATTGTCCAAAGTTAGCAGTCCAATAGTCCGATTGTCCAATGGTTCAATAAATTCATATATGAACTAAATATATAATATTCGAATTACTTAATACGTATCGTGACCCGTGTACTGGTCTCGGTGTCGATCACAACTCAAAGTATATATATATTTTGGAATCAACTCCGACCCTGTATAGCCAACTCCCACCTTCACATATAGAGTGTCTATGGTTGTTCCGAAATATATATATAGATGGATCAATATGATAAGTCGAAACCTTGTATACGTGTCCCGTTATTTAAAATGCGTAAAATAAATAAATATATATCATGACCCATTATACAACGTGTTGTCTCAGAATTAATCCGACGTGTTGTTGTACATGTGTCCCGACGGTATGTAAAGTATAGAAATTAAAATTGCAAGAATGTAAATTGCGATAAATTAAATATTAATCAGTTAGCTGGGAACAGTTAGCCGGAACAGTTAGCGTGTAATCCTATCACAATTTCAATTAATTAATTCATCTGTTTCTAACAATTTTTATTTTGCCAATGTTTCTTCATTATGCCACTTGTTGGATTCGGATAGGTAAAAATCCAAATATGAAATTTAAATGGAAATGGTTAATCTGGGGTGAACGGATACGTATATCGGTAATTGTAAGTAGGATAATAAATGATCGTTGAATCAGATTCGAAGAATGTACAGTGTAACTTGTTAATGTGAATTCTAAATATTCCTTGGGTACTACCCACCCGTTAAAATATTTTCATCATTAACAGTTTGTACGAATGAAATTTTTAATTACAATCTTTATGAAAATATATTTGCATATATATTTTCTTCGGAGGTAACTATGAATTTAATGAGTCAATAAAATATTCAACTCATTTGATTTATCGTTATTACTAGATTACATAATCTCCAAAACATTAGAGATTACATAATCGTCATGTCGAACGAAGAACGATACGTAAAGAAGAGGTAATCGGTGTAGAATGATATGTAGAACAAAGATCATATTCGAAGTTCAGATGATGATGTTGAGGTACGTGGTGCGGATGTGATTGTTGGTGGTGGTAATGATACGGTTGGTGTTGATGCTGATGATGTCGTTGACGTCGATGATGCTACTGGTACTGAAGATTGCGAGGTTGATGTTGTTAACGGTACTGGTTATGCTGCTGGTGCTGCTGCTGGTGTTTGTAACCTTCGCACCGTGTTCTCCAAAGCCGTCACACGAGCGCGAAGTTCGTTAATTTCTGCTAGTACACCAGGATGATTGGCGGTTGGAGTGAGCGAATGAACAAGATCCGAAATATGGGATAGGATATAATCGTGACGAGATACTCGAGAAATGAGAGAGAAAATGGTTTCTCGAACAGGTTCGCCGGTAAGTGCTTCAGGTTCGTCGCCAATGGGGCAATTCGGTGGGTGAAAGGGATCACCTTCTTCTTGTCTCCAATAATTTAGTATACTATGAACCCATCCCCAATTCATCCAGAATAGATGATGAGAAATTGGTTGATCCATTCCAGTGACGCTGCCTTCGGAGCCCGAATGGAAATCCATATCAGCGTAGCTGTCGGAGTCGGAGGAATTCGAACTGGACGCGGAGTTCATCTTGTACAGTCGGGGAAATGAATTTTTGGTTTGGAATAGATTATAGGAGTTGGGTTTGGTATTCTTCAATACATAATTTACATATGTATTTATAATACTCAAAATCCCGTGAATTACGGAGAATCTTTGAAATTCGTCAGGCAATGTCTATAGCAACAGATACGCTAGGATACGAATTTTGTCTATACACTATCGATGCACCAAATGCAGTAAGACGTGTCTAGACTTAAGAATACTAAGCAGGCAATTCTTAAGGATGATAAGCAGATGATTTTCGACTAGATATGATAAGCAAAACTTTTGACATGTAGACACGGTCAAAGTCCAGACTCACTAATGCATCCTAACAACTACCAGTTAGACACACTAATGCAAGGCCTGGTTCGCTAAGACCAACGCTCTGATACCACATGAGACGACCCGACCCAATCCATAGGGATGAATACAATAACATATGATAACATTGCGAGGTACTTGACCTCGATATGATACATTTTACAAACGTTGCATTTATTCTTAAAAGGCAAACTATCATTACATCAATATTTGACATTTTCGTCTAACATTTCATAATATCCAAATGACCTAATTTGTCATTTACTTATTTATATTCTCTATTGAACTCCAATGACTCGAATGCAACGTCTTTGTATCATGGCTTAAAAGGTCCCAAGTAGTATCCTTAACATGAGCTAATGCACAGCGGAAGACTTAATTCATACCTGAGAATAACATGCTTTAAAACGTCAACATAAAGTTGGTGAGATATATAGGTTTGATGCTAGCAGCGTTATAACAATGGAACACAAGATTTCATATATAAACATTTTAATAAAAATATTCTAAGTGGTTGAGCACTTGGTAACCATACTTAACATTTAATCACGTCGCATATTCCCTTTATTATGAAATCTTACTACACCGTACCAAGGTGTAGTCACGAAACGAAGTACTGTGCAACCGTTGAATACTGGTCGTCCAGTCCGGTTGGGGTTGTCAGGCCCGATAGATCTATCAACAGGATTCGCGTTTACAATACCGCTGTAAATATTAGTTACCAAGCTACAGGGAAGTATGCCAGTGGTACAACTCAACGTAGAATATATTTTTCAGTTACTTGTGTCCATAGCGTAAAACATAAAATACATGTATTCTCATCCCGAAATATTTAGAGTTTAAAAGTGGGACTATATACTCACTTTTGTCTTGAAGATATGTAATTTCGACTTGGTCTCCGATTGATATCACGAACCTATCCATATATAATATATCAATACCTTTTCTTTTTAAACAATCGTCACATATATATACTTATAATACTTTTAATACTTTTAATAATTCCTTAGTCCGTAGTTAGCAGTCCGATGTTAGTAATTCAATTTTAATGGTTCATATTTAGTTGTTTAATAAACCCCCAATGAAATAAATAAAACCCCCATCGTATATGTATTGGTCGAGATTAATCTTGACCCATGGTACCGGTGTTGTCAAATGACGTGTTGCGTACATAAAGTACCGGTGTTGTCAAATGACGTGTTGCGTACAATCATGGGATCTTATGATTAATCTTCTCGTATTGTTTACGGGTGATCCTGAACCATATAAAATTAAATTATGAGTACATATGTATAAAATATCATGTTACTTTAGGAAGATGTGATTTATTTAATTTTCTCCAATTATTTTCGTGGCTAAACTAGTCTTGGATATCCGATTTTGTTTTGGTCATAATTTCTTCGTTACAACTCCGTTTTCGTTGATTCAACTTTCCACTTCCTTGGATCGAGTCCCTCTTTAAGAATATGAACTGTAAATACCTTAGTTTGAATTCGAAATCATAGGTCATAGGTCAAATTTTGGTGAAACTTATGAAGTTAATCATTTTTGTTACAAAAACATCATTTAATGACCATTTTTCTAAAAATACTTATACTATGAATTAAATCATGAAATTTTTACGTGTTAACATATTCATAAGAAATATCATTTTTCCAGAATATAAACCTCCAATTCAAAGTTCAAGATGGTTTTTAATTATCCAACCCAAAACAGCCCCCGGTTGCACTCCGACGTCATAAAAACAGTTTTTTAAGGTATTCTTTGAAAAACCAAGTTATACCTTGTTAAATTAGCATATATTTAAGTTATATTACAGGTATTGAAGTATTTTAAAAGTTAAGTTAGAAGGATCTATTTAGTTTGCAAACAAGTTTGAAATCATTCAAACTATGTTTTTGTTGTTAAAATTGTATACCATACAATAAGATAGCTATATATATATGAATCGAATAAGGTTATGAACAAAGTTACTACCTCAAGTTACTTGGACAAGATTGCTGTAAAAGAGGAGTAAAAACCTAGAACCAAAAGAGTGATGAAATTGGATGAAAGATTGGAAGCAACTTAAGACATAAACTTGAATTGAAAGTTGTATTTTTGTAGTGTTTTTGTTGATCTTTTTATGGTGGTGTTTAAGGTGATTCTTGAGAGGATTTTTGCTGGAGTTCTTAGAGAGACATGAGGCTAGTAAGTGTGTGTGTTTATCTAGAGAAATGATGTTCCAAAAATTGAAAATGGATGCATGTATTTATGGTGGTGTAAAAGGTGTATAAATTTGTAATTTTGTGAAAAGATCTTTTAATCATGTGAAATTGTCATACTAAATAACAAAAGTAGTTACCTTATACATAAGGCATGAACAAGGGCTGGTTGGTGGTGATTTGATGTGTATATACCAATAGTAAATACGTATAGAAGCTAGGTATGATACGAGTACATATACTCTAGATATACGTATAGAAATCTTGTGAAAAATGGAATGAGGATTCAAATATAGCTATCTTTTGTGAATATACTTATATTGTTTTATGTATTTAAGTCTTTAAAAGTGATTAAATACATTATATATACGATATATGTATAAAGATTATAGGTCGTAAGTATTTATGTCAAATAACGTTACGTATAGTTATCGTTTTGAAAGCTTAAGTTAGTAGTTTCAAAATATACTTATAACTTATTGTTATTAATACAAAATGAGATATTTAAACATCCTTAAATCATGTTAAATATGTATATATACATATATATACACAAACGTATAATTAACATATATTGTATAGTTCGTGATATCATCGGTCAAACTAGACGGTTAAACGTTATGTAAAACTCTTTTCAAAATCATAAATCTCAACAATTTAGATTGCTTATCATGTTGGTAAGTTTTAATTTATGTAAATATTAATCTTATAAGTGTAAAACGATCGGAAAAATCCGGGTCGTTACAATCATCTAGTTCCTGCTGTCGCTTTTGATGTCTCTCTAACTTCCTCTTCATTTTACGTTCAATAGATTGAGACAGCATAAAAGCTTCAGCTACAGCCATATCAGAAACATCACTGGGCTTACTGCCAGAACCAATATCATCCACTGGTGTGGCAGACACACTGGGTTGAGTACCACCAGTTGCCTGTGCACCACCAGCTTCAGTATGAGCATTGCTGGGCTTAGGGCCAGTGTCTTGACCATCACCATCACCATCTCCATCTCTCCTGGGTTGTTTAGGAGCCTTTTCATGTTCATGCTCCCCCTCAGACTGTTTTCTCTTTTTAGATTTCTTTTTGGACTTTTTCTCCCCCTTTTTGTCATCATCACGGGCAGTAGGGTGAATAGAAGGGGAGACAGTAGCATCAAGATCACTGTCTAACTGAGGAGCAGAGAAGGCAAAATTGTTCCACTCAGCAACCTCTGGAGTAAGATGGGCACCAGGATCCACACCAAATTGTCTTAGCAGAAGATTGGAGGATCTAACTTCATTCCTGGCTACACCCATAGCCATTTGTTCAACGATGGCCCGAACATCACCTTGCAAAGCAGCCATTCGTTGCATGTTTTCAACCATCTGAACATAGGCAGCAGCAGGAATCATGTTAGCCATTTGAGCTTCCTGCGATTCCAATCTCTCGTGTAACACCCTGTTCCCCTCATTTAAGAAAGTATTTCTGCGGTTAGCAGCATCCAAATCAGCTTGGAGTCGGGTGATATTTTCACAGTACTCATTGTGAGAGATAATTTGCCTTTCAAGCTCCTCTTCATCTTCGTGGTGCTTTGTGATTGCTTCTACTGCCACATCAGCAAAAGCACACACCTGCTGGAGTTTAAGATCAATAGGAGTTGTAACAGCCTCTCCAGCAGATCTGACAGTAGCAGAGACACTATCAACAATAGCTCTGCGAATAGTTTCCTCCAAATTTAGTGTGATCCCTTGCAGTGTCTTATAGACAGCAAAGGTGGAAATATCAGCAACCTCATCTGCATTAAACTTTAAGTATGCAGAGGTTGAAGGTTGGTCAGCACAAGCTAACAGGGGAGTATCACCGTGGGGTGGTGGAGATGGAAGGTCAGGAGCTGACTCATCACCATGATCACCATCGTTTTTACCTTCGCCCGAAGGCTTAGAACCACTGATATCCTTGTCAGCATTACTATCAGCATTGTCATCAGTAAGATCCACTGGTTTGTCTTTGGAACCAGTCACGTTATCATGAATGACTGGTTCGCCCTTACCAGTACCTTCATCAGCATCCTCATCAGAAGAAGATGAGGAGGAAGAAGCTGAGGAAGAAGAAGGTACTGGCGAATCAGGGACATTTTGCATAACACACTTACCAGTAGTAGGATCGATGACAAACTTGAGAGGCCTCCATGTACCAGGAAATGGCGAAGCAGCTGGAGCCATACCAAAAACATGATAGTAAGGCTGTTCATTGATTTGCTCCAGCAGGGCTATCCTCTCATAAATTTCTTCTCTAGCTGGTCTATCAAGCTGAGATAATAGCTCAACCATCTCTTCACGAGGTAATGTGCTGGCTGAGACTATCGCAGATTCGGGATCAATGGTCAGCTGATCGACCAGCATAGCAATCTTGGGAGAGATTGAAGCTCCCTTGAAAATGAAGTTAGGAACAACTTCATCTGGATCTGGTACCTGCACAACATATGGCTTTGTTTCCTCAGTAACAGAAGCCTTAGTCGAATCAGTAGTTGTGTCAGCAGAGGTACCAGCATCCTTAACATCAGCAACCTGTGCACCAGAAACAGAACCAGGAATGACAATAACATTAGCTGCATTTGGCTGAATGGTTTCAAACTCCATCTCAGCAGTTGGTTCAGTAGCAACCAAAATCGGACCAATAGGATGACGAACTGCCAATTCTGTAAGAACTTGACGTTCCATAGAAGAAGAATCAGAAGAATCAGCAGGCTCATCAGACATTAATGCAGAGTCCACTCTTGGCTGGGTGACAGGTTCATCAAGAAGAACATCCTTGACAATATTGTCAATAACCTTCTCAAGAACAGGAGGTTCTTCCATGATAACATCTTCCACACCAGCAGCAGCAGAATCAACAGTACTAGCATCAGCACCACCAGTAACAGAAGCAGTGGCGCCAACACCAGTAGCAGAGGCAGCAATATCACCAGTAGAAATAACAACATCTTTATTTTGCTCCCCCTCTGCCTGTTCATCTACCCTGCTAAGAACTGAAACAATAGAACAAGTTATGTTAGCAACTGTAGAACCAAATAAATTTGACTCAACAATTGCATCTGTTTTTGGTCTCTGGGGACAGACTTTTGATTTGGTCAGCCCTTCGAATGAGACAGAAGAAGGTGTCTGTAAGTACAGCGGTGACTCTGCTGACTCATTGGCAACACATGTTGACCCAGATAGTGTAAGAGATCTGGCTGGTAATGATGTAGGAGTGCGACTCTTATCAGTATCCGAGTAACATACTGGCTGTGCAGTCACCTGAGCTGGTTCAACACGATGAAGACCCAGCTCAAGCCTGCTTTGGGGGTCAGTTATGTTCTCTGCTGGTTGTACTGTCAGCAGAGAGTATTGCAATAAGTTCATTTCAGAAAAATGTGGAAGTGCCTGGTTAGACGAGTATGGGTTGCTACTCTTCTTGACACCAGTTTTAAAACCAGTCAGCTTGGGAGCCAGGGTTATACCGTTAACTCCCTCAACATTTTTCAAGTCAGCAGTTAAAAAATTTTCAATTAAGTTAGATTGTTCTGCTGTTTGGTCTAGAAACGCACCAGGTTCCATAGCTACATCCTTTGCAGGAGCAGCAGCTGAGACTGGTGCAATCTCCCCTGTGGTTCGCTTGGAGCCAGCTTTAGCACGCTTAGGTTTGCCTGTTACCAAGAAATAGATGAGCAACGGATTCCAACACTAGAATTGGGTAGTCAGTATATAAGACTAGGGCTGTTCTTTATGATTAGAGAGCACTAGATTCTAATACAACTACTGCTTTACCAGTATATGAGACGGTGGCTGTACTAGTTGAGGTAGCTGGCTGCTTCCTTCGCGTTGCTGGCTTTCGCTGAGGACCCTCCCCCTCAGCTGGTGCAGAACCAGAGGCAGTCGATTGGGTGGCTCCACGACGAGCAGCAAGATACTCGTTCATTGCTGGTGTCAACTCAGCATATGGAGCAGCAGGTACATCCTTTGGCATACCCCCTTGTTTTACTGGGACCTCAAATGATTGATCAGCAATTTGCTGATAAGCTTCACCCAGTTCACTTTCAAATACCAGGCTTAAGAATCGTGGAAATGGAATCAAGTTGGTTCTTACTCTAGCAGTCACCATTTCCCTTAGCCTCAAATAAATTTCAAGGGCGTAATCGATGTTCCTGTTGAACAACAACCCATGACCAAGCTTGAGCTCAAAATCTGAGCATTGGTCAAAGCTTCCTGACTTTTGACTCATGCACTGAGTCATCAACCCAAAGAAGTAGTACCACAGAGGTGGCATATGCTTTCTCAACGGTGTATGTGCCACTGGTCCAGCAAACCCAATGGTCTCCAACACCTCCCTTCTTAATTCGTCACTAGTAGGTGAAGCAACAAATGGTCCACCGGGCAATTGAAGAGCACGTCTAATAGCTTCGACGGTGACAGAGCAATTTAGGGTTTCAGTCACCATGCCACGAATACATGGAACGTTGCCGGGAGTGGTGGCAACAGTGGCAGTATACCAAAATCGCGCCAAACAGGCAGCATAGAATCGGGAAGGTACACCGGTGATGGCTCTTGCCAAAGGTGATTGACGGATGTATTCGATGAGGGCCTCATACCCTTTGTTAACCTTCGATTTGGGAATAGAGAGGGCATGTGCAGCATTGCCTCTAGATAGGCGAATCAGTGAGTGATCAGGTGCATTGGGAGCCCTAATCAGGTTGGGGTGGAGATTGAACAGTGGTCCTTGAACGACGTGTTCTTGAACCACCGGTTCCTCCGGTGCCGGTGCCGATGCCGGTTGTGGGGCAGGTTGTGGTTGCTGTGGTTCGACTGTTTGAGGTTGTTGTTGCTGTTGTTCCTCTTGCTGGCTTGCAGCACGTGGTGATTGCTGTTGTTGTTCTGCCATTGATGAGTGTAGGATGAAGATTTGAAGATTGAAAAGATTTTGAGAGTAAAAGTGTGTGTGTTTTGAAAAATGAATAACCGAAGGTTATTTTGTAAGATGAAACACACTTTTATCCGTTGTGATTGGGTGAAAAAGTGCAGGAGAGAGAAAATTACTGTCATCTGCAGGCGCGTGGGCAGATGTGACAGACTGGCACGTTTTCAAGGGGAGACAGACGGTTGACATGACATTTATACGGCTTAAACACTCATTACTCCCATACAGCATTAAATGCATCAGATTTCATTTCAAACAAATTGATTTAAAATCTCAAAAATAATTTTTTGTATTAAATACAAAATACTTTTTTTACATTTAATATGTCATGAATTTAATTTAAATCATTGGAAGTAAATGAGTTTCCAGTTTTAAGGAATCATTAAATTTGGAGAGCTATTTATTATTTCATTTAAAACATTTAAGTAACCAAAATATAAAAGACCTTGCTGTGCTGGTTGTTTGACATGTAGGCAGTAAGTAAATAAATGTGACTCACTGGTTTGCCCTACACGTTGTAGAGCCAGCACACCAACAAAAGTTGTCTTTTATTTAAAGCTCAAGCATACCCAGCTCAGAGATGAGATAGTTAAAACGTTTCTCATCTAATGGCTTTGTAAATAGGTCTGCTAATTGCTGGTCTGTAGAAATAAAATGTAACTCAACATCACCCTTTTGAACATGATCCCTTATGAAATGATACCGAACATCGATGTGCTTAGTCCTTGAGTGCATCACAGGATTGTTGGTGATAGCAATTGCACTGGTGTTGTCACAGTAGATTGGAGTTTTTGTAACATGAACACCATAGTCCTTTAGCTGGCTTTGCATCCACAGTACTTGAGCAGTACAACTACCAGCAGAGACATATTCTGCTTCAGCAGTGGATGTGGACACAGTATTTTGCTTTTTGCTTGTCCAGCTGACTAGCCTACTACCCAGTAACTGGCACCCACCAGTAGTACTTTTCCTGTCTATTTTACACCCTGCAAAGTCAGCATCTGAATACCCAATTAGTTCAAAATCCTGGTCTTTGGGATACCAAAGACCACGTTTAGCAGTACCTTTTAGGTATCTGAATATTCTTTTTACTGCCAGCAAGTGTGACTCTTTAGGATCAGCTTGATATCTGGCACAGAGACATGTGGCGAACATAATATCTGGTCTGCTGGCTGTGAGATAAAGTAGGGATCCAATCATACCTCTATATTCAGTAATATTGACTGGTTCACCATTTGGATCAGCATCTATTTTAATGGATGCTGCCATTGGAGTCCCTATGTCTTTTAAACAGGTCAGACCAAATTTCTTTAACATATCTTTGATATATTTATCTTGACTTATGAATATTCCATCATCAAGTTGTTTGATCTGCAATCCTAAAAAGTATTGCAGATCTCTTTGTAAACTCATTTCATATGCCTTTGACATACGTTTTGAAAAATCTTGACAATGTTTTTCATTTTTAGAACCATAAATAATATCATCCACATATATCTGTACCAACAAGAGATCACCATCTATCTCTTTTGAGAATAGAGTGGTATCAATTGTTCCAACTTTAAAACCTATACCAGTGAGATACACATGAAGTGTCTCATACCATGCTCTTGGAGCCTGTTTAAGGCCATAAAGAGCTTTGTCTAACTTGTAGACATGGTCTGGATATTTACTGCTTACAAAACCAGGAGGCTGTTTGACATAAACTTCTTCTTGCAGCTTCCCATTCAGAAATGCAGATTTAACATCCATCTGAAATACTCTAAAGTTCATCCTAGCAGCATATGCTAAGAACAATCTGATAGCTTCCATCCTAGCCACTGGTGCATAAGTTTCCCCATAATCCAATCCTTCTTCCTGTCTAAACCCTTGAGCAACCAATCTTGCTTTGTTTCTGATAACGACACCATCTTCATCCATCTTGTTTTTAAACACCCACTTAGTACCAATGATCTTCTTTGTCTTATCCTCAGGTTCAGGTACCAATGTCCACACTTTGTTCCTATCAAACTGAGTAATTTCTTCTTGCATTGAACCAACCCAGCTAGGATCTTGAAGTGTTTCCTCAGGACACGTGGGCTCAATGGTAGACACAAAATTAACATGCATACAAAAGTTACTGGTAGCATGCCTCCGTGTTTTAACACCACTAGCAAGATTACCAATAATCTGCTCAATCGGATGCTCCCTTGTCCATTTGGTGTTATGAACAGGTGAGCTGGTTGTAGAACACACAGCATCTTGATCATCAGCTGGTTCAGATGAGTGAGCAGCAACAGAAGGTTGCTGATCAATATCAGTAGAATCAGTACCAGCTTGTGATCTCTCAGAACCAGCAGACCTAGGCTCAAGTTGCAGCACTTCAGTAGAGCCAGTAGGTCCACTAGGTTTAGACACAGATGGAACAGAATGTTCCATTTCATCATCAGAGAACCCAGCAGCATGGATTGGTGAGGGTTGTGCTGCTGGCTCTTCATCATCAAGAGCTTGCTGAGTAGGCTCTTCAAACAGTAACACTTCATCTTCACGATCAGTAGATGAAGCAGAGGCAGTTTCATCGAATGTAACATTAATGGATTCTTCAAAACAACCTCTTCTTTTGTTGTAGACCCTATATGCCTTTGACATGTTGGAATATCCAAGGAATATACCTTCATCAGCTTTAGCATCGAATTTGCCCAGCTGATCCCTATTATTTAGAATGTAACAGGGAGTGCCAAATACATGAAGAAATGAAATTGAGGGTCTTCTTCCTTTGAGAACTTCATAAGCAGTTTTCTGATGTCTTTTCACAATAAGAGATCTATTCTGGGTAAAACAGGCAGTATTCACAGCTTCTGCCCAGTAGGAGTTCTTCAACCCAGACTCAGCCAACATAGATCTTGCTGCTTCAATGAGAGTTCTGTTTCTTCTTTCTGCAACACCATTTTGCTGAGGTGTTCTCACAGCAGAGAAATTTTGGGAAATACCTTTGTTAGCACAAAATTCTTCTAATGTAGCATTTCTGAATTCTGTACCATGATCACTTCTTAGTTGCTTCACCAGTTGCCCATTCAAAAGCTCCATTCTTTTGATAAAATTGATGATTTCATCAGCAGCTTCACTCTTTTGCCTCAGAAAGAACACCCAAGTGTATCTCGAGTATTCATCAACAATAACCAGTGTATACTTCTTCCCACTACAGCTGGCCACATTCACTGGACCAAATAGATCCATATGAAGTAAGTGAAATGGTTTCTCAACAGATGAGATTTGCTTTGATTTGAACGAGGCATGGTGATGTTTCCCCTTTTCACAACCAGGACACAATCTGTCCTTCACATAAGACATTGTGGGTAGCCCAGACACCAAACTTCTACTGGATAATTTGTGAATATCTTTGAAGTTGAGATGTGAGAGTCTCTTGTGCCATAACCACTTCAGGTTGTCTGCTGCCTTCGAATAGAAACAAGTATCAGTTGTTGTGACTGCTGTGTTCATGTCAATTTGATACATGTTTTCATGACGTTTTGCAGTCAGCAGTGGCTTCCCTGTCTTATCAAAAATAGTACCAATTTTCTTTCTGAATTGGACTATCTTATTCTTGCTTGTCAGTTGGCTTATGCTGAGTAAGTTATGTTTAAGCCCAACTACATATGCAACATTTGAGAACGTGACATTCCCATTTGTCAAAGTACCAAAACCCTTTGTGTAACCCAACGAATTATCTCCATACGAAACAACTGGACCATCCTTTTCCTGATAGTCCATTAGCAGGGACTTACTTCCGGTCATATGTCTCGAACAACCACTGTCGAGATACCAGATTTGCTTGTTTTGAATGCCCTGCACAATAACTTAGAGATTAGTTCTTTTTGGGAACCCATCCAAGGATGGGTTCTGAAGGAGTCACCTTTGATGACTTCTTCTTTTCTACTGGCTTGCTAGAAGAAGCAGCAGATGGGGTTTGGGTTTGAGTACACTGGTTAGCCAGGTGAGCTTTGCTGCCACATTTGTAGCATTTTCTCATTTTTGGCTTTTGTGGCTGGTCATGCACAGATCTAATAAGGGCAGTAGGATCGGGTCGACTTTTAGTTACTGCCTCAATTAGCTGGTCAAGCTTGGCTGTCATTATCTCAGTGATAGACAGCTCATCAGTCGAGTCAATTTTTGCTTTTCCCTTATGGGCAGCTTTCCTTTTGGAACCAGTACCATGACCATGGCGAACTGTCTTTCCTTTATCATTTGACAAGTTAGCGTGGGAAGTTGCTGGCTTGTCTTCTGATTCAGATGAACCAGTAGGTATCTTAACTGCTGCCTTAGATTTGCCAGTATTTCGTTTCACTGGCTTGTCTGCAGCTACTGGGTGACCAGTAGATTGGTCATCAGCTGGCTTATCACTGGTAGAACTCGAACACGAAGGGGAATCAGTTGGTTTAACTTTTCTCAAATTGTTTTCAGTGATTTCCCTTTTAATACGTCTTTCTTTCGGAGTCATGTAGTGGATGCTTGAGGGGTCAGTAGTCTCATCAATTGAGTTACTGGCTTCTCTTGCTCTAACTTCATCCTCCAAAATTTCTTTCATGGCAGGTGGTGGGGACACAGTAGGTCTAACAAATTTGTTTGTCACAACCTTTTTACCTTCAACTATCTTGGCAAAAGTATTTGGCAAGACAGCTTCAGGATCAGTTTCAAGAATCGGGTCCATGAAAGTAACTTCTGCAATAGCAGCAGCAGCAGCATAGTCACCAGCAAAGAAGGCTTGAACTTGGGCAGGCACCTGCTCGTTAACACATTTAGCTGTGCGTTGAGCAGATGTGCACCATGAAGCAACAACTCTTTTGAGATTGTCCAGCTGGGTCTTGACTTCTGCTGCCTCAACGTGAAGAGTTTCTAAAGCAAAGTTTTGTTTTTCAAGTTTGGAAATTGTATCTTTTAAGATCTTAATTTCATCATTTTTGCCTTTGAGTTTTTCATTTAAAGATTTGTTATTAGATTTCAAACTCTCTTCACGTTTGCAGCTTCTGCATAAATCAATTCTTAGGTAGTCAAACATTTCAGCTTTTTCATCATCAGTATAAGTTCGAAAATTATCAACCTTATACATCATTTCAGTTTTCCATTGAGGAGAATCTCTGTTTTGATCAGCTTCCCTCATATCAGCCAAAAACGTACTACCACCATCATCCTCATCAGACTCCTCGACCTCTTTGGCCATCAAACACAGCTTTTTACCAGTAGCATAGCCAGCACCATCATCATCAGTATCACTATCAGAAGATGAGGACGTGCTGGCTTCATCCCAGTCATGATGTTCAGCAACTAGAACCTTTTCTGGCTGTTTACCCTTCTTGTCAGTCTTTGCACTTTCCTTCATCTGAGCTTTCATAGCTTTGTACTTGTTTTTGTACTTATCAGCTTTTGAGAAAGAGTTAGCATGTGACGTGGAAGGTTTCTTGGACATGCATTCAGCAGCAAAATGTCCAACCTTCCCACAATTAAAGCACTCAGATTTAGGACCCTTGACTGACTTGCTGTTGTACCTAGCATTTGGCTTTTTGCTCCCTTTGTATGACTTGCTGGTTCTACTACGATTGAACCTTTTGAACTGCCTAGCCAGCAGAGCCATACCTTCAGCAAACCCTTCTACATCACTTTCATCTGTACTGCTTTCTTCAGACCCAGTACCACTTTCCTCAACACTATCAGCTGACTCTTGTTCTGCCAGTAACTTTTGAACCAGTAAAGCTTTTTGAGCTTTCTTCCATTTAGCAGCAGCAATAAGAGTAGCATCATCATTTTTAGATGATTTTGAAGTGGTGGGGGCAGACCTAAAGTTTTCTTTCATGTTAAGTTCAAACTTGGCTTCTGCCTTCTCATGATTCCAAAGGGAACTGTAGAGAGAAGACAGGTTAAACTTCTTTAGGGTCTGTGTGGTTCTTAATGGGTCAGTAACAGGTTTCCATTTACATGGCAGTGCATCAATGAATTTGTTCACTTGTTCAAATTCAGTGTAGGTTACATTTAAAGTGGTCAGGTCTGCTATCAAAGAGTTAAACCTAATGAAGGTTTGCTTAAGGGTTTCATTCTTATAGGCAAAGAACATTTCATATTCTCTTTTAAGAGCAATCATCCTGTTCTGCCTAACTTCTCCCATACCCTCATAGGTGACATCTAGGTAGTCAAGCATAAGCTTAGCATTTTCTTTTCCCTTGATCAGTTTGAACAGTGGGTTAGGCAAAGTTATGGCTAACAGGGTTCTGATTTTAGGGTCAAGACCAACTCGACGTTTATCCTCATCATCCCATCTAGAGGGAGTGAGAATAACCTCTCTGCCAGGGATGGCAGGAGTGTCAGCTGTTGCTGGTGCACTACCAACTGTCTCAGTGGGAACAAAAGGGCCATCTTTGGCAATTCCAGGCATGAGTGAATCCACAGACTCAAGATGGAGCATGAACCTTGCCTTCCAGGTTTCATACTCATCTTCATCAAACTTAGGTGGTCTGTTAGACGAGCCATTCTCAAGGTAAGCTGAGTTTAAATACGAAGCCATAAGAGAATTCAGATCCAAGATATTAATTATCAAGACTGAGCTCTGATACCAGTTGTTGGTCCCTTAATAACAACAGGAGTATTGTAGAGGGGGGGTGAATACAATTCTTTTCTTAATTAACTAGTCAGTTAAACACGTTTAGTATTCTGTAGTAAATAAGATAGAGTCACAGGTAATTTTCAACTGTTATTCTTTATTGATTAAATCAGAAAGAATCACAACTATCCTTGGCGGAAATGATAGTTGGTTGATACAGATTACCTAGATTATAGCTAAGAGATAAACTAAAGCTATTACACGGTTTGGACTCTAACAGATAAACCCACACCACTAGTCTTTACAATAGTGGATACAATAATATATATAGTAGTTCTATTAACCGTGTAATTAATCTATTGTCCACTAGTACATTGGATGCCTTATACTTGTGGGGACAATTGTGTCAGAAGGCGTGCTCTCCTTCTTTCCTCTTAGGTAGCTATTTGCAGGAACACACCAATTCGGTTTGGCACTACCATTTGATTTAAACAAATGGAATGTTGTGTTCCCTAGGTATGAATAAAGTATAACACATGTCTGCACATGCGTTCCACTTCTGCATTCCCACGTGGTCTTGTAAGGTCACTTGTCAGCCGCCGACTCCTGTCCTTTTCTGTTCAACTTTGTCTTCGACTTCTGTTGAATAGTGCGTTGATGTAGACCACTCTGGGAAACTACCATGCTTGTAATAGAGCATGGCTGTCTTGTGTTGTATGCTAATATCCAGACTTACTGGTCCTTCATATGCTGAGTCACTTGATATTCTTGATTTGCTGGGTGCACATCCTGTGCTGATTCGAAGAATACATTTCTACCTTGTGCTGATAGACTAGGCAGCATACTAAACACTCGACACAGCTATATTAGCTGACTATACATAAACAAACGTGTGCTGGCTGCACATAACACTTTAGTGCAAATAAATATTGTTTTGTCATAATTAAATCCTTAATTATTTTGGGGACTCAACACATACATCTAAAAGCTGTGTATTGTACGAGTACGAATACGGGTGCATACGAGTAGAATTGTTGATGAAACTGAATGAGGATGTAATTGTAAGAATTTTTGTTAAGTAGAAGTATTTTGATAAGTGTCTTGAAGTCTTTCAAAAGTGTATGAATACATATTAAAACACTACATGTATATACATTTTAACTGAGTCGTTAAGTCATCGTTAGTCGTTACATGTAAATGTTGTTTTGAAACCTTTAGGTTAACGATCTTGTTGAATGTTGTTAACCCATTGTTTATTATAACAAATGAGATGTTAAATTGTTATATTATCATGATATTATGATATATAATATATCTTAGTATGATATATATACAGTTAAATGTCGTTACAACGATAATCGTTACATATATGTCTCGTTTCGAAATCATTAAGTTAGTAGTCTTATTTTTACATATGTATTTCATTGTTAATACACTTAATAATATATTTACTTATCATTTAACATAATTAACCAAGTGTCTCAATATCTTAATATGATTCATATGTACCTAGTAAGACGTTGTTATAACGATAATCGTTATATATATCGTTTTCGAGTTTCTTAAATTAATAGTCTCATTTTTATGTATATAACTCATTGTTAAAATACCTAATGAGATGCATACTTATAATAAAATCATGTTAACTATATATATAACCATATATATGTCATCGTATAGTTTTTACAAGTTTTAACGTTCGTGAATCACCGGTCAACTTGGGTGGTCAATTGTCTATATGAAACCTATTTCAATTAATCAAGTCTTAAAAAGTTTGATTGCTTAACATGTTGGAAACACTTAATCATGTAAATAACAATTTCATTTAATATATATATAAACATGGAAAAGTTCGGGTCACTACATAGGCTTGTCTAATAGACTTCACGAAACGACCTCAAACCAATACACAAAAATATGACAAATATATATATATATATATATATATATATATATATATATATATATATATATATATATATATATATATATATATATATATATATATATATATATATATATATATATATATATATATATATATATATATTTTATATATATATATATATATATATATATATATTTTATATCTTTTACATTAGAACTCCAATTTAAAAAAAAAATCCGTGATCTATTGACATGGTATAGATTCATAATTTTTTTTTTTTTTTTTTTTTTTTTCAACAGGAGCTTAAAATGCATCTGATGCATGTTAACGTGTTTTGAGGGTTTTTTGAGTTTTTTTTTTTTAGGATTTAGGCCCATTTAGAGTTTAGGGATTAGGGTTTAGGGTTGAGGGTTTACGGAGTAAACCCTAAACCCTAAACTCTAAACCGTTCGTATTAAAAACTCGTTCTAAAACCCTAATTTCTAAACCCTAATTACTAAACCCTAAACACTGTTTTTTTAATCAAAAGTCATTTTTTTTTTTTTTTTTTTTGGTTAAGATGCATCTTATGCATGAAAAGCAGTTAACATGCATCAAACAGCGGATAACATGCATCAAATGCATTTTAACACTCCAGTTAAATTTTTTTTTTTTTTTCTGAATCTACACAATGAAAATAGATACCTGCATTTTTTTTTTTTAATCGGAGCTGTAGAATTAAAGATATAAAAATCACAAAATCACTTATCCCCTTATCCCAAAAAAGCTCTTTAGCGCTGGATCCTTCCCCCATATATATATATATATATATATATATATATATATATATATATATATATATATATATATATATATATATATATATATATATATATATATATATATATATATATATATATATATATATATATATATATATTATAGGGGCATGATCAATGGGGAAGTAACCAATCGGGGGGAAGCGGGGGGAAGCAAATTTTTTTTTTTCGTTTTTTTAAAAAAAACTTTGTTCACGAACATTATAGATTGGATGAAAATAAGAACATTTAGAAAAGACACTTCGTGATGAATGTTATTATTTTGGCGGGAAAACGATCGACAAAAATAACATTCAAGATAATATTGTTCGCAAAGAATGTTAACGTTTTTTTTCTCTCCATGTTTTGTGAAGTAAAATTTAGCCCGATTTAGAGTTTAGGGTTTAGGGTTTAGGATTTGGTGTTTTGGTTTTATGGAATAAATCCAAAACACCAAACCCTAAACCCTAAACTCTAAACCCTAAACTCTAAACCGTTCGTGTTAAAAACTCAATCTAAATCCTAAATCTAAACCATAAATCTAAACCTTAAACCCTAATATCTAAACCCTATAAACCCTAATATCTAAACCCTAATGTTTAAAACCTCAACATACGCTCGAAAAACACGATAATTGTTATATATTACTTCTTCGAGCGTTTTCCCGCCAAAATAATAACATTCATCACGAAGTGTCTTTTCTAAATGTTCTTATTTTCATCCAATCTATAATGTTCGTGAACAAAGTTTTTTCAAAAAACGAAAAATAAAATAAAAATTGCTTTCCCCCTTAGTTACTTCACTCTTGATCCTAACACTATATATATATATATATATATATATATATATATATATATATATATATATATATATATATATATATATATATATATATATCAGCCATTTCACATCTGATTTCGGGTCCCACGCAACCTAATAAAGTCCCTTAAGCCATCACCATCGGAAAATACACCCTCTCACCTTTCTACGAAGTGTTCATTCGTAAAAAACGGAGTTACTACCATCAGAGACATCAGACTCGGTCCCATTATATCATGTCATTTTAAAGCCCGTCCCTTCTACTTTCTAACTCATTTATTAGTTTTTACCAAAACTTAACCATTTTCAACTTACGAGCTCATAGAGTAGCACCGAAAGTCATTTTTGACACTTTTGCTAAAATACTACTCCGTAAATCTTTCTGTTGACGAGTCAAATTTGAATCCAGCTGTCCTGAGCTAACCAAATTCGTGTCACAACTCAAAAGTGAAATTTTAGATGTGTTGGTGACTTTCGTTTCTCAAAAGTATGCATATGGGTCAAATTACACGTGTATGACCCAAATGGGTCATAAATTTTTCATTTTAACCAAAATAGACCCGAAACTTAGTTTTAAAACACCAAAACTCGCAAACTTACCTAACTCAACATAGTGAGCGTGTTCATATTGATCAAAACCCATTTTTACACTTTTTGACCCAAACGGGTCAAGTGTCCATATTTGACATTTCATCATTTTGACTAAAAGTACACTATCTTTTCTACTTCCAACACTCCAACGGTTCAACAAATTGCTTATATAATTAACATATGCCAAAATGGACCAACTTTCACTGTTTTGACCATATAACCAAACTAAACCATAAAACTTCAGAACACACTTTACATACATAGTATTCAGAGCTTGTTTAAAAGAGAAAACTAATCAAGTGAATCTATCACAAACTAATTCTTAAACAAGTCAACTAGCAATTACTTCAATTAAGCTTCTCCTTGCCTCTACCTCTTTCTGTACCTATAAAAAGGTAAACAACTAAACAGTAAGCCAAAGGTTAGTGAATACAAACCGTACAATGTATATACATCCATCATCAATCACACAATGCAAGCCAAGTAATTATATAACAACTTGCATTCACTATCGGAATTATGGATCCACAATTCACCTTCAACTGTTAAACTGATCATGGTGCATTATAAATGCACAATAACTATCAATACCTGATCATGGTAATATAAATTATAGTATGCCATTAAAATTCCATACTATAACTCATATTACTAACAACAATACATATATATGCATAATACAACTTGTACTCACCTCTGTTAACTTAACCGAAAGTCTCCACAATTATAACACTGAAAGTGATTCAATTTAAGTGCCTACCAACAATAACAATTCAAAATCACCTATCTAACTCAATTACAACTACAACATAAATTATCAAGTTTCGATTTAATATTTACCTCAAGATAACACACTAATATGTCGCTACTGATTATATCTTCCGTCGGAATTCAAGAAATTGGAGATGATTATGATTGTATTGAAGTTAAAACACGATTAGAAACTGATTAAGGTTCAATTTGGTGAAAGGAACTGAAATTTGAGGTTTCTGATAGCGGTTCTAAACATCGTGGGTTTTTAAAAAAAAAAAAAGTATTTTTGAGTGGCTTCCAGATTCCTCATGTTTTATACTACAAGTTACACTCAGGTCCTCATGTTTAATATATACTTTCAGCAAGACAAATAAATACATGAATTCATTCTCTATGAATTAAGTATGACCAACAGCAACAAGGACTTCAATAAAACATATCTCAACTCTTAAGACATAAACATACATGATGCGTAATCCGCCCGATCTTTATGATCTATATATATATATATATATATATATATATATATATATATATATATATATATATATATATATATATATATATATATATATATATATATATATAAATTCTAGCCAAAAAAATAGACAAAATACACGATGTACCTATTACTTGCAGATGACATTTTGGAAGCAGTAAATGCTTCTCACCAACTATTGCTTTCTGGACAAAGAAATTAGCTGCATTAACGGAGAATAATGACAATTAGATGAGCCTAGATATGATGTTGACCCATATGGTTATAGATAGGTCCATTTGGGTTATGTTTAATCTTTAACGAGTCAAGCCAAAACATTATTTAGCTAAAAAAGAAAAGGGCCAGATCAATTGATTGAACAAGAAGAGCATATTATATTATGTATTCAGAACTCTGCAGTTATTAACCAGGTTTGACCATTTACTCAACAGACCCATTTTGTGAGTACTTAACAAACATAAAGCACTAAAAAGCTGTACCGTTTTGGCCAAATAATGAAGCCCCCTTTAGACTGTACAATGAAGTAAAAACTTGAGGCCCGGGCGACCCAAGCCTAAACTCGTCTAAAAAATTGTTCTTAAAATGAGACAGACAATTTATATATTTTATACTTGCAAAATATCTTTAACTACATAAATTAAATGAAATGATAAGAACAAAAACAATTATGATGTACAAATTTGTTGAGCCAAGTATTTGATGTCTTTCCTTTGTTGAACCAAAGGACCATTGGCCTAGCAGTATCGAGAAGCCTCTCTAACCTTGTGGTCATTGGTTCAAGACTTGGGGTGGACATTCTGTAAATAGTCGTAAAAATTGTGTTGGGTGTGTGTGTGTTTGCCTTTTAAAAAAAAGTGCTTGCAATTAAAGATTTGTCTAATACTCTAATCATATACTCCGTATACGTCTAATCCTATATACCAACAGACGTTTCATCATAATTTTTTTTTTTTAAGTAATGACTCCTTTATTATATCATGATTCTTCACTTTTGTTAATCTTTTACAAATTTTACAGTTCAAGAAAAAGCATGTTATAGAATAGGTTTTTGTTTCAGCTCATGTCATTTTTATGTTAGTCACAGTTATGCTAGTAGCACTTCATATATATATATATATATATATATATATATATATATATATATATATATATATATATATATATATATATATATATATATATAGGGGCAGGATCAATGGGGAAGTAACCAATCGGGGGGAAGCGGGGGGAAGCAAAAAAAAAAAATTTTTTCGTTTTTTTTGAAATTTTTTTTTCCCGGCATCAAGATCACACGAAAATATGAACATTTAGAAAAGACACTTCGTGATGAATGTTATTATTTAGGCGGGAAAACGATCGACAAAAATAACATTCAAGATAATATTGTTCGTGAAGAATATGAACGTTTTTTTTTTTTCATGTTTTGTGAAGTAAAATTTAGCCCGATTTAGAGTTTAGGGTTTAGGGTTTGGTGTTTTGGGTTTATTCCATAAACCCAAAACACCAAACCCTAAACCCTAAACCCTAAACTCTAAACCGTTCGTGTTAAAAACTCAATCTAAATCCTAAATCTAAACCCTAAATCTAAACCCTAAACCCTAAATTTCTAAACCCTAATATCTAAACCCTATAAACCCTAATATCTAAACCCTATAAACCCTAATATCTAAACCCTAATATCTAAACCCCAATAGCTAAAACCTCAAAATACGCTCGAAAAACACGATAATTGTTATATATTACTTCTTCGAGCGTTTTCCCGCCAAAATAAAAACATTTATCACAAAGTGTCTCTACTAAATGTTCATATTTTCATCTCATCTATAATGTTCGTGAACAAAGTTTTTTCAAAAAACGAAAAAAAAAAGTTTTTGCTTCCCCCCGCTTCCCCCCGAATGGTTACTTCCCTCTTGATCCTACCACTATATATATATATATATATATATATATATATATATATATATATATATATATATATATATATATATATATATATATATATAAGTAGTTTAACTAATAAAAAAGGCAACTGGCCAGCAAATCGATTTTATGTCTTGGATGTCAAGGATGTCTTGTTAGAGATTAAGTCTATCTATATGATGGATATGATTCAACTCTCTAACTTGTCAAAAGTTTGGGCTATGCTACCACATATCCATTCAGCTTGTATACATAAGAACTGGCATCGAAACCAAATTTTATGTTCCCTATCAGGTTAATTAAGGCAAAGGAAATACACATAATCACAGCTAGATTAAAGGTCTGTATTATACTTTTTATTGTGTTGTCGATGACATGATTTCACTAATCTAATATTGTGTTTACTAAGCCACTAAATAAAATCTAAGAAAGGGGAAAGGAAGTTTACAAGGAAGACGAGGAATTATCTAGACTAGCATCTACTTCGGGAGCAGTCAGCCGGCCAAACTTGCAGATCATAAGTTACCTGACCGTTCACAACCTCGTCAACCATTTATTCCACCGAGAAACAAGTCTGAACGAATCCACTATCCCAAACTGTTGTTGCCAAAGATGGACCTACTATGACTGAAGATAGTATAATTGCTTAAGTAATCGTAGTATGTGTTGTTTAATTACAATGAAGGCTTTAGAGTTAGCTTATTAATGACAATTATAATTAATTATATGATAATCTCTGTGGCAGTCTTACCATGTCATAACAAGGAGATAATCCATTATATCTTAAATTGTTATAAATAACTGATAAAGTTAAAGCATTACCAAGTATGAGTTTTTGTGACAGTTGATCGATATCGTCTGTCAAATACTAAATATATTGTCAAGTAAAAAACATTAGATCCTAAGACCTGGCACAATATGATAACCGCACATAAATTTTATTTTAATGGTACGACATAGCAAAGTTGTGTGTGCGTTGCATTTAAACAGGTAAGATTCAACATTCAATTATCATCTGGCCTTCACAACGAACAATATTAAACGTTTATTCTCGATGTACGCGAGACCATAACTTCTGATTGTTTGCAACAAAGAACTCATGTTCACGATGAAAGTCTCTCATTATGATTTGTTGTTCCACACCCGTGTTTAGAATGGTCTTCACATCAATATTTATACTGATCCCCTAAATACAGTTTCTCCCCTAAATACAGTTTCTGATATTGTCTTGACTTAATCACGCCAAAGGTCCTTAAAGTTTAACATTTTTTTCATCCGGGGCCCTAAAGTTTTTTTATTTCATTCTAACCCTTAAAGTTATGATATGGTTTCATTTAGGTCCTCAAGTTAACTGCTGTTAATTCCATAGCGTTAATTTAGTATCACGTGTTTACAATTTTGGGGTACATTAGTCTTTTTGCGTGTATGTCTTTTGTATACTACGTATATTGTATATTGTATATAACATATATACCAACCATGTATGTCTAATCCCAGCTGCACTTTTTAATCAATGCAAACCCTAGTTCCCAAATTTCAATCGTCCCCTTAGCAAACCCTAGTTCCCGAATTACGAAGATGATTAATTGTTGGTGCAGTAGACAAGCTGGACTTCGCATTGAAACTAAAGATTGAAGAACGGAAAAGAAGACGTCTCTAGTTTGTATTAATATTGTTGGGCTTAAGTATTATGTATTGGATTATATATTGTATAGTACTTTGATTTAATTTGATTCATCAGTGAACGTTTAGGGTATTTTGATGTAATTTAATCCATCAATGATTGTAATGTTGATGTTTAATACAATGGATTATATTTTTGATGATCTTTAGTTTAATACAATGCATTAGTTTAATGCAAATCAAGTTTATAAATCAAGTTTTGTGCAGCTTAATACATAACAAGTATTAAAAAGTTACTGTTGTTGTATATATACAGGTTTGAGCAAAACGTTTGTGCAGTTTAATACAAAGAAACTGCTTCTGTACAGTTTGTGCAGGGTACAAAACAAGTGCAAACTGCAGACCAGTTTGGTTAAAATAAGAGTATGCATTTGAGAGATTAGTTTGGTCAAACAAAGAGATCAGTTTGGTCAAGTTTGTGACTAAACTTTGGTCTTTGAATAAAAAAAAAATAGGTTAGTGTAGGTACAATTTGTCAAGTCCATTTGTAAAGTCACAAACTTTAGTAATTTTGACTTTCTCAACGTTAATATCTATTGTTTGTAAAATCTAATGTTAATGTAATATTTAATGTTTGTTTGTGCAATCAGTTACCACAAGTGTAAGATTGTACAATGATCTAAAGTGTAAAGTGTATACTTGGGTCTTTGGTCAATTTTGGTCACTAATCTAAAGTTACCACAAGTGTGCACTAATCTAGAGTGTAAACTAAAGTAATCCTTAAAGTTATGATTTTGGTCAGTTATCACAAGCGTGCAGTGATCTAAAGAGTAAAATTTGGTCTTTGGTTCAACTTTGATCTTTGATTCAACTTTAGTCTTTGGTCAATTTTAGTCAATTTTTTGACTAAATTTTGGTTCACATTTGTGACTAGCAAATATAAATCTAATTTACATTGTGACTTTTGTTCAGTATAACCACCATTTTTGCAATTCCAATATTAAGGGTGAGCATCAAAATAACAACTTTATGACTAAAGAAGCAATGTTGACCCAAAGAAGCAATATTGACCCAAAGAAGCATTCTTGACCTAATTACATCAAAATAGCAGACGTGGTTTGATTTTAACTAGCAGCATGTTTAGGTTTATTATTATTAAACTACATTGACCAAACTGCCCTCATATGACTCAATAGTAACAGTATTAAGTTAACGAAAGTTAGTTCCAGGGTCGAATTTGAAACCAAATTTAAACATTAAGGGTGAGCATGAAAAATAAAAACTTTAAGGTCGAGGATGAAAAAAGAGGTAAACTTTAAGGACTATTGGCGGAATTAAGTCTATTGTCTTCCGTGGGCATGGTTTTTTCACTTTCGAGGATGCACAACACCTCTAAAACGACACTTGTTAGGCTATCTTCATTTTCTGAAAGTGATGTTATAAAGGATCCACAGCTATTCTGGGTAGTTTTCCATCTAACAAGCTAAATCATTTTCAAACACACTTTACTACAGGATAGAGACCCGGAGAAGCAATATTAATATAAAAAGCTACTAATATGTTATAATTACTCCGACCTAGTTCATAAAAATGATTCGAAGAATCAAGTGCCATACATATCAACATAATATTGCATGGACGCCAGTTATCGTTAATCCAACCAATCATATCCACCATAATTGCTTTATCGCTTTTATAATTGTCCCCTAAACACTAGAAAAATATAGCTAACAAACTGTGAAGCGAGCAATTGTTAACAAATATTTGAAGCAATACGTAGAGGTACACAACTTTTTGTAACCTAGCCCACCAAACAAATATTTAGACACAAAGTAGTGGAATCCATACATGAATTACCATCAAGACATTACCTTTCATGCATACAATAATGTTTATCGGGTCCCTCACAAACCTTTTTAATATTGAAATCACTATAAAACACGTGCGTCAAAGTATGTACACTAGTTAATAGTTAATAGTTATGGATTATTTGTTAACAATACCCGTTCAACGGTTCCGCGGTTCGTTAGCTTTATTTTTCTGATGTTTAGAGGACAAAGATAAAAACGATAAAACAATTATGTCGGACCTAATTGGTTGGATTAACGATAACCGGACTCCATGCAAATATTATGTTGATATCCGGGGACACTGATTATTCGAATCATCATTATGAACTAACCCAGAGGAATTATTACATATTAGTAGCTTCTAATATTAATAGTGTTTCTCCGGCTCTCTATCCTGTAGCAACGTGTGTTTGGGAGTAGTCTAGCTTGTTAGACGAAAAACCAACTAGAACTAGAATAGTTGGTGGATCATTTATAACAGCACCTTCTGAAGATGCAAATAACCCAACAAGTGTGATTCTAAATGCGTTGTGTATTCCCGAAAGTGAAAAATCGATGCCTACAGAAGAAAATATCATAAATTGTATTCATGGGGATTCCAAGAAGGTCAGTGTGAATATTGATGTGAAGACCATTATAAACACATATGCGGAGCAACAAATAATAGGGAGACACCATCATCGTGAACATGAGTTTTTTGCCGCAAACAATAAGAAATTATTGTCTTGTATACATCTAGAATAAACGTTTATTACAGTTGGTTGTAAAGGATGGATGTTAATTGAATGTTGGATTTCACTTCTTTAGATGCAACGCACGCACAACTTTGCTAATTCTGCTCTGTCGTATGATTAAATTAAAATTTATGTGTGATTATCAAATTGTGTCAAGTCTTAAGATCCGATCTTTAAACGCTATTTACTAGACAATTTTTTTGTATCTGACAAAAAATATATATTTATTGCACATAAACTCATACTTAGTAAATTGGTAATGCTCTAATTTAATTTTATCGGCAATCCATAACAATTTTAGATATAATTTATCTCCTTTTTATAACATAGTAAAGTTGCCACATAGATTGTCAGTGTAATTATTTATGATTGTCATAATAAACTGAGTTCTAAAATCTTCATTGTATACTAATATTTAAGCTTACACCGTATATTCACTCAGCTTTAGTCATAGCACATCGTCTTTGGCGACAACTTTTTGTAACTTCACAGTTCTCTTGGCATACTTGAACTTTTCTCCGACCATTAGAAACCCTATATTTAGACACAAAGTCAGCTATTTACGAAACCCTAAAAGTTAAGGTAAATCTTATATAACGCCTTCAAATCACACACAGAGAAAAATATTTTCATAATATACTTACGAACAGAGCAAATACATATACGTATAGATACATTTAAATATACATATACATACAATATAAGCAAAATTAAGAGTAACACATTTCTAAAATTGTATTAGAATCGACAATCAACAGAATGAGAATGACGAAATGTAGCATGCGAAACTTACGTTTAATAATCTGAGACATTTGAGGCTTGGAAGGTAATTTGCTAAAGTGAAATTGAGACGATGAGCTTCGAGTGTTAGGGTTAGCCTGCGCAATTGTGTGTTCAAACGTATTAGGTTTTAGGGCACAATAAGCTAGCTTTCACAATTTTAAACTTAAGGAGCATCCCTTTTATGGGCGGCCCTGAGACTTCCATTCGATTTATGGGCCAATTAGCCCGTTAGGCCCTACTCCATCCAAATTCTCTTGCACTCTTTTTTGGCAACCAGACAACGCTACATTCTAGATGATACGATTTCTAATTGTTAACCATTCTGATTTTGATGTCGAGCTTCCAGACGAAACAACGTTTTTTCATTCGGCTAGATTTACGCACGACAAGCAGGACCTACATAAATGTCCAACTCTCGATTGTCGTTCAACGTGCGCTATCTATAAGAAAAATGCTAAAAAATCGTAAGCAATCGCAAAGAAGGATAATGTGGTTAGCGCTCATCGTACTCCCTCAAAAGGGCATAAAAGAAAGAAAGCTAGATCCAGGGAATTGTGTGATGAGGTAGATGCGAAAACCAACGATGGGTTAGAAGTAGAAGATGATCTTGATGAAGGGAATTCCGCTGTGTTTCTTCGCAAACTAGTGAAAGTTATAGGCAAAATTTTTAAACCCGAAAAAGAATGGTAAAGGGATGAAACCTCATGAGGAAACTGGGAATTTTTTGGAGGGATTGTTAGATAATAACGAACGTCCCAACAACTCTAAAGCATGAAGATTGCGACATGGAACACTAGGAGACTCGGGAGTACAGATAAAGATTGAAGGGTAAGCAATCTAATTAATAAGTTTCAAATCAATTTTATTGCAATTCAAGAAATAAGGGTAGAAAACGTGTCCCGTACCGTGCTTAAAGAGGTGTGGAAAGGTTTTCTTTTTCATGGATTTCAAGTATCCTCTCGGGGATTCATGTGGTTTAGTGTCGTATTGAAGAGTTGATTATTTCAAGGTAGCTTAATATGTCAAACTTCAATAAATTGCTGTTAAAAGCAAACCTTATTGATCATATCATTCAAAATGAGATGTTCACATGAGATGGTCCGGATAGGAAGAAATCTTGAATTGATAGGGTATTGGTTAATGTTGAATGGATCAATTTCGTTTCTTTAATGGATGGTTTGATTATTCTAAATTCAATGAGCTTTGCAAGGCTTTTGATTTGGATTGCTAGAAATGAGGCGATGTTCAACGGGTCGTACACATGTTGGGCGGTTGTGGCTAGCCGGATAAAAATCGAAGTGTTTCAATAGCTAGTGAGTGCAAGATTATGTGAAAGTCATCAAATGTATGTATGAGATAGCCATCCATGTTAGGATTTATTGGACCCAAACAAGACGTATGATTTAATCTAATCACACACCCACGAACGACAAACGAATTAGCTAAAGCAATAAACGAAACAGGTATTTAACGTGGTTATATCCCAACTCCAAAACGCGGAGAAGGGTTTAATCCACGGGCGCAAACCAGAGAATTTTTCTTATTATTTTTGTGCACACAATTACAATGAGGCTAGGGGTCTATTTATAGTGAAACATTAAAGCTAGCTACTTGTTGAACAAGCTAACTTGTCCTTCAAGCCAAAGGCAATCCAAAAATAAAATACTTGCTCCCTAAGTAAAACTTGGCTTCCAAGCTAACTTAATCTCCAAGCTAATTTGATTTCTTTCCTTTTGTTTAAAGTTTCCATATCTTAACAATCTCCCACTTGAAGACTTTGAACAAACCCATACCAGATTACCTGTCTCGACTTCGTTAAACTTACCTATCTATACCGCCAAGAAAGCTTCTTGGGACACGGACAATCTAACCAACAAGTTAGCAGCTTTCGATAAAGAGTACTTCAACTACACTCGCCAAAATGTAATCTTCACCTGTCAATTGTGTTAGACGCCCACAACAACTCTAGATCACCCGATTATGGAACTCCATTTGAACACCGCCGAATAAACACCCGGGACACGCCGCACTTCCACGCCATGGGAAGGAAGACTTTCGACACTCAAGTAGCTGAGTAATAATCCGATCTTCGTTGCTAGCTTGGGTCATCTCTCGATTTCTGCGCCACCATTAAAGTGTGCGAGACTTCAATCACAGGATTTTAAACAGGAGACAAAACCGTCTCAACTCATCACTCTAGACACGCCAACCCTGTCACCGACATGTCAATGATCACCCTCATACAGAATTTTCGTTTATCACTGATTTTCCTTCCTAGCAATCAGAAAATCTGACAAACGCCCTTGTAGATTATTCATCAAGGCTCTAGTGAGAACGCAGTCACAACCTCGAAATTGATAATGCTAAAAACGAACATATATTTCATAGCATTATCCCTCAAGAAAGACAAGCTTTTGGTTGCAATTGTTCTATTTACAAGTTATATTCGTTTAAATAATAAAAGGTGAAGACAAAAGACAGATTCAATGAATTGAAGGCGCAAATGACTAAAAAGCTAAAATGTACAAAGTACAATCCAAGTGGTTCAAATTATTGATGAGAAACGTCTAAAAGTTACAAGAGTACAAGCCGTGAAACACAAAGTACAAGATATTAAATTGAATGAAAAGGCGTTTGAAAATCCGGAACCGAGAAATGAACCAACTTTCAGCGCGCGACGCAACGGACCAAAAATTACAAGTCAACTATGCACAAGAATATAATATTATATATAATTAATTATATATATATTATATATTATTTTAATCAAAGCGGCCCACGTTAAATTCATTTGGTGAGCTGGATTCCACACCTCCGCACTCGCGGAGGTGTAAAGCATAAAAGCTCAGCACTCGCGGAGCTCTACAATGAAATGTGGGGCTATAAAAGGTCGCGCATTCTGATCGATTTTAATCATCCTAATTCAATCTCTCTCTCTCACGATATATATATATATATATATATATATATATATTTATAATTTATAATTTTAATTTTAATTTAAGATTAATAATAATAAGGGTATGTTAGCGAATGTTGTAAGTGTGTAAGTCGAAATTCGGTCCGTGTAACGCTACGCTATTATTAATCATTGAAAGTTATGTTCAACCTTTTTAAATTAATGTCTCGTAGCTAAGTTATTATTATGCTTATTTAAATTGAAGTAATCGTGATTTGGGCTAAAATATTAAAGACAGGGTAATTGGGCTTTGTACCATAATTGGGGTTTGGACAAAAGAACGACACTTGTGGAAATTAGACTATGGGCTATTAATGGGCTTTATATTTGTTTAATTGAATGATAGTTCGTTAATTTAATATAAAGATTTACAATTGGACGTAATTATAAATAACCACATACACTCGATCGGACACGATGGGCGGGATATTTATAAGTACTAATAATCGTTCATTTAACCGGACACGGGAATGGATTAATAGTCAATAGACTCATTAAAACAGGGGTGGATTATATGCAAGGACACTTTGTGTAATTGGTAATAAAGTATTAAAACCTTATTACAGTTTAAGTCCCCAATTAGTTGAATATTTGACTTCGAATATAAGGATAATTTGACGAGGACACTCGCACTTTATATTTATGACTGATGGACTGTTATGGACAAAAACCAGATGGACATATCGAATAATCCAGGACAAAGGACAATTAACCCATGGTAATAAACTAAAATCAACACGTCAAACATCATGATTACGGAAGTTTAAATAAGCATAATTCCTTTATTTCATATCTTATCACATTTTTATTTACTGTCACATTTTTATTTACTATCATTTTATTTATCGCACTTTTAATTATCGTACTTTTTAATTATCGCAATTTTATTTATCGTCATTTTATTTATCGCACTATAATTTTTCGCACTTTAATTATCATTATTTACTTTACGCTTTAAATTAAGTTATTTTTATTTTTAATATTCTACATTAGGTTTTAACTGCGACTTAAGACATAAAATCGACCGGTAAAAACCCCCTTTTATAATAATCATACTACTTATATATATATATATATATATATATATATATATATATATATATATATATATATATATATATATATATATATATATATATATATATATATATATATATATATATATATATATATATTTATACAAATATAGTTTTTAAAAATATAGCGTTAAACTTGGCTAGTTCCCTGTGGACGAACCGGACTTACTAAAAACTACACTACTATACGATTATGTACACTGCCTATAAGTGTTGTAGCAAGGTTTAGGTATATCCACTCTATAAATAAATAAATAAATAACTTGTGTAAAATTGTATCGTATTTAATAGTATTTCGTAGCAAGAATATAACTATTTCGTACACCTCTGCTTTAACATCAAGTATTTTTGGCGCCGCTGCCGGGGACTTCATAAACGCCGAAAGCGAAACGCTATATAAAAAAAAATTATTAAGTTTTAATTTATTTTTGTAAAAATATAAGTTTTTAAATATTAAAAACAAAAATATAAATATATATATATATATATATATATATATATATATATTTAGGTGTTTTAATTAAAAAAAAGTTTATTTTTTTAAGTTAAAACAAACTAATAAGTATTTGAAAAAAAATATAAGTTTTGTTTAAATTATATTTTCTATAAAATAAAAACAGAAAATTAAAAACAAAGTAAAAAAAAAAACAACTGAATTCGACCTGCACCTCAGCTGAATCTGTATCCTTCGCACTCGCGGAGCTTTTTGCCAGCTGGTATCCGCACTCGCGGAGTTCTCTGACAGGTCAAACATTGGACAGCATTAATTACGAAATTAGGGTTAAAATTAATTATTATTAATTAAAATTAGGGTTTTAATTTAATATAATTAGTGTAAGTTTAGTTTTAATTAATTTTAAGTTTTAATTAGTTTTATTAATATATAAAACTAATATTTTTATAAAATAAAATTATAAAAATAATATTTTTGTAAAAATTGTATTTTTATAATTTAAGTTTTATTTTTAAATTTTATATCTTTTTAATCGTTTATTCGTAATATTTATATTTTTCCCTCGTAATTAGTTCGTAACTTAGTATTTTGCCGTAGTTATTTTTATTTCTAGATTTTTAGGCTTTGTCGTAAAATCCCTTAAGTACTTTTTCTTTAGACTAAGACTTAGGCGCTTTAGAATTTTACGACGTCGCTTATCGCTTTAGTTTTTAATATATTTTAGTACCTATTTAAGTTATTGTCGTTTCGGATATAGAATTTCTTTTAAGTTTTAATACCTTTAGACGTATGTTTTAATATTTAGTTTTTAGATTTTTAAGTTTCGACGCGCTACTTTCTTATTTTTATTTTTTGACCTTTTATTTTTTGACGTTTTCCGACGCGCTCTTTTTCTTTCTTATTTTTCGCCGCTCTAGTTTTTAGGACATAGATTTTTTTCTTCAAAATTTCAAAACGAAAAATTATTTTAAGCGGTTAAATTGATAGACATCCAAAATTTTCTGGTTCGTAGTAATAGTTGGATTTGTTAGTGGCGAGTTGTGAGCTTCCGATTTAAAGGGTCCTGGCTACCTGCTGCATCTATTGGATATTCAAAACGTGGGCAAAATCAGAAAAGTCTATTAATTTGATAATTTATATAATTTTTATTTTTTATAACTAATAGGATATTCAGTGAATGCACCGAGCAAAACGTTCACCGCCTTTTATACGTTCACCACCTGTAACTCGATCAAGACATCTAGCCAATATTGTCGCCGTTGATTTTTTCTTTAGAATCGTCATCTAGTCAACCAAGTACTCCAATTCAAATTTTCGATAATCCATTTTTTGAACCCGACCTCACAATTGAGAATCCGGAGGATATTCAGGGACAATTCAGAGATCCTGAACCACTAATCATTCCTCCTGAATCACAAATCACTCATCCAGAAATTGTGGAGGAAGAAACCATTAAATCAGAATCCCTTAGTGATTCATATTCAACAAATTCAATCATGAAAAATCTGGAACCTCTAAGTATGGAAGACCGAATGAGAGCTAAACGCACTGGCCAAGGTCATGCAATTACTCAACCAGACATTAATGCGCCAGATTATGAAATCAAAGGACAAATCCTACACATGGTAACTAATCAATGCCAATTTAGTGGTGCGCCGAAGGAAGATCCAAACGAATATCTTCGAACCTTTAATAGGATCTGTACTCTATTCAAAATCAGAGAAGTAGAGGATGAACAGATCTATCTCATGTTATTTCCGTGGACTTTAAAGGGAGAAGCCAAAGATTAGTTAGAATCGTTACCTAAAGGGGCGATTGATACATGGGATGTTTTAGTTGAAAAATTTCTTAAACAATTCTTTCCGGCATCTAAAGCCGTGAGACTTCAAGGAGAAATAGTTACGTTCACGCAAAAGCCAAATGAAACACTATATAAGGCGTGGACAAGATTTGGAAAGTTATTGAGAGGATGTCCGCAACATGGTTTAGACACTTATCAAATAGTACAAATATTCTACCAAGGATGCGACATCACTACACGCAAAGACATCGATATAGCAGCTGGTGGTTCCATTATGAAGAAAACCGCAACTGAAGCTTACAAAATTATTGATAACACTGCTTCCCACTCACATGAGTGGCATCAAGAAAAAGATATATTTAGATCATCTAAAGCGGCTAGAGCCGATTCTAGCCATGACTTTGATTCCATTTCCGCAAAGATAGATGTTGTCGAGAGACGAATGGAAAAGATGACGAAAGATATTCACTATATACTAATTAGTTGTGAACAGTGTGGAGGACCACATTTGACAAAAGATTGTCTCAGCATTGAACAAACAATGGAACAAAGAGAGAATGTTTCATATATAAACCAAAGGCCTGGAAATAATTATCAAAATAATTATCAACCGCCAAGACCAAACTACAATCAAAACCAGAATTATAACCGAAATGTTGCATACAACAATCAACAAGGTTCTAGCAATCAACAAGTATCTAATAATACTTACAATCAGCAAAGACCTATTTTTCAAAACAAACCACCACAAATTGATGATAAAAAGCCAAATTTAGAAGATATGATGTCAAAGCTAGTTGAATCTCAAACGCAGTTTTTCACATCTCAGAAACAAACTAATGAACAAAATGCTCAAGCATTTAGAAATCAACAAGCTTCTATCCAAAATCTAGAACAAGAAGTAAGAAACCTAGCAAGGTTGATAGGTGAAAGAAAACCGGGGAGTCTACCCAGCGACACAAATGCTAACCCCCGGAATGAAACAGCTAAAGCCATTACCACGAGAAGTGGTATTACACTTAAACCACCTGAAATACCTGTAATTTCTGATGACTCTATTCCTACTCCACAAGAACCACAATCTGAGCAAGAGAAGGAAACAGAACCGGTAGTTGAAAAGGTTAATGAAGAGAATACAGTTAAGGCTAAACCGTATGTTAAACCATAACAACCACCACTTCCTTACCCGAGTAAAATGAGAAAAGAAAGACTTGAAGCCGAGCAATCCAAATTCTTGGATATGTTTAAACAAATATGTGACGATCGGTCCAAATCCATATGGACGAACACGTCATTCATTGATTTCATTGCGAGGTATTTGACCTCTATGATACGTTTTGTAAACATTGCATTCTTTTGAAAAGGCACACCATAAATGAATATTTAAATCAAAGGTTTTCGACATCTAATGATTTCTACATATAGACAATCACCATAAATAATAGTTTACAACAGTACTTCCATTGACAATGCAGTCAAAATAAGATACATGGTGATGATTTGGTGAATGCAACGTTTCCTTGAAAAATATGTCATGCAAGACTCCATGCACATAGCTTGTCTAACATCTAAGCAAACAGCGGAAGACTTCTAGGAAACCTGAGAATAAATATGCTAACAAGTGTCAACACAAAGGTTGGTGAGTTCATAGTTTTAGTGTTTCGTATAATCTGTATATAAAAGTGGATCACAAGATTTTAGTTGTTTCATCCAGAAATGTTTATCAATAGATTATATAAAAGTGGATCACAAGATTTCAGTTGTTTCATCCAGAAACGTTTATCAAAATTATATAAAAGTGGATCACAAGATTTCAGTTGTTTCATCCAGAAACGTTTATCAAAATATTCTACGAAATTGAGCACCCTGGTAACTAAACTTTAACGTATATATAATCTGTACCCTTTGTATAATCATCTTAATAATACACGCAAACCAACGTGTACGCTTCTCAAATAGCATACGTCCGTTAAAAGGCTAGTGCTCTAGCTCGGACGGGGATATCAAGCCCTATGGATCCATATATAACTACTCGCGCCCACCAGTTCTTATAACCGGCAGTTACTAGTTACCAAAGCTAAGGGATTTTTGGTTCAAACTCAGTGTAGAATTTAGTATGTACTTGTATCCATTACGTTTAAAATAAAGTGCATGTATTCTCAGCCCAAAAATGTATATTGCAAAAGCAATTAAAAAGGGTGCAAATGAAATTCACACATATAAATATTGTATATCGGTTAATAAAGCATTTGCATGTATTCTCAGCCCAAAAATATAGATTGTAAAAGGGATCTTATGAAACTCACAGTTTAATATTGATATACAATATTGCAGGAAAGCACGTAGACGCATCGGAGATGATAAACACGAGGTTTGATTCACAAAAATACCCCCGAACATTACCCATAATTTCCTTGGCAATAACCCATATTTTCCTTAGCTCTAGCTCGCTCGGAAACTCGTTTTGAAAATTACTTGGACATCACTCTGTCGTAATATTTTTTGTACATTATTATTTTTGTATCGCAAAAATAATAACACTAATAATAATAATAAAAAAAATAATAATAATAAGATTAATAATAATCTTATTAATAATAATAATAATAATAATAATAATAATAAATAATAAATAATATTACGGAGTATATATATATTTGTGTATGTGTGTGATTTAAATCGAGCGAAAACACTGAAATTTATAGATGTGGCCTGAAATCTGGAGTCATGCGACTCGCATGGAAATGGCCTTCTGGCCATGCGACTCGCATGAGGACCAGGGACAGCTCACATTGTTTTGGCTCCTAGCTTGTCGACATAATTAAATAATATATATATAATATATAATTTAAATTAATTAATTATATATTATATTTTATTCCCGTGCATAGTTGATTTGTAATTTTTGTTCCGATAAGTCGTACGTTGTTACTTGACTTATGTCCCGGTTCCGGTTTCTCGAATGTCCTTTCGTACGCTGAGAAAACTTGCATTTTACATTTCGTGACTCGTACCTTTGTTAAAATATAGCCTTAAATTATTCCTAAACTATACCACTCAAAGTATATCTTAAACTTTCGAGTATTTTGGTCATTTACTTCTATAAATCATCGTCTCACTATTTGTTAAAATACATTTTTAAAATAGTGTTTTACTGTAGCAAGTTACTGTAGCAAAGTCAATTTTTACTGTAGCAATTCACTGTAGCAAAGTCAATTTTACTGTAGCAATTAGTGATTCTCGAAAACACTGTAGCATTTTGGGTACTGTAGCAATTTGAAAATACTTTATCAAATTAGTGTTTTACTGGTTCATCTTAAACGTTTTAGTTAACTTATCTAAATATCAATCAAATCAATAATCGAATGTTACTATCGTTTACTAAATAACTTGAAATCATATATATTTAATTAGATATATAAACCAATAAGTTTAATGTACGGTATTATGCAATTAAAACTTTGTTACGTTTTCAAGTTATAGTATATATATGTATCTATTTACATATAATTGTTCGCGAATCGTTGAGAAAATCGAAGGGTACTTGAATAGTTCAAAAATTTTGAGATTCAGTTTTACAGACTTTGTTTATCGTGTCGAAATCATTAATCCTTTAAAGATTAAGTTTAAATTTAGTCGCAAATTTTCGGGTCATTACAAAATAAATGTCAATCTTCCTTTCATTGATGTGATTTCAGGAATGCCTAGGTATGCCAAATTCTTGAAAGATCTAATCACAAATAGAAAGAAAATGGAAGAACTCTCGGCTGTTACTATGAATGCTAATTATTCTGCAGTGCTATTGAATAAGATACCAGAAAAACTCTCTAATCCAGGAAGTTTCATAATTCCATGTTTTCTAGGTAGTCTTAGTTCAATAGAAGCATTGGCAGATTTAGGTGCTAGTATAAATTTAATGCCGTATTCACTATACGCTAAACTAGACCTTGGAGAATTGAAACCAACACGAATAAGCATACAACTAGCCAATCGATCAGTAAAATATCCTAGAGGGATAATGGAAAACATGCTAGTTAAAGTTGGTACTTTAGTATTTCCAGTAGATTTTGTTATTCTGGACATGGAAGAAGATTCTCGAGTTCCTCTCATATTAGGAAGACCATTTTTAAACACGGCTAAAACAATAATAAATGTGTTTGGTAAGAAATTGACCCTAAGTATAGAGGACGAGAGTGTTACCTTTTCTGTGGATAGAGCCATGCAACAATCGCAATCTGCAGATGATACATGTTATTATATTCAAACTATAGATTCACATGCATAATTGTTAGAAGAATTTCCAGAATTACAAGGAACATGAGAATGTTCTTTAGGAGAAGGAACTGAACTAATTGATGAAGCTGAAATGTTAGCTACACTTATGGCTAATGATTACGAACCAACAACAGAAGAAATTCAAATGCTAAAAGAAGAAGACAGATATCGATATAAATCATCGATAGAAGAACCACCGACATTAGAGTTAAAGCCACTTCCAAACCATTTGGAATATGCTTATTTACATGGTGAATCTGAATTACCTGTAATAATATCGTCTTCTCTTACGGAAAATGAAAAATCTCAACTCATTTCTGTGTTAAAAGCTCATAAACAAGCTATTGCATGGAAGATTCATGACATTAAAGGCATAAGTCCTTCATATTGCACACATAAAATCCTTATGGAAGAAGGTCATAAAACGTATGTGCAACGCCAACGAAGACTAAATCCTAATATGCAAGATGTTGTTAAGAAAGAAATTATTAAACTACTAGATACAGGTTTAATTTATCCAATCTCTGATAGTCCATGGGTAAGCCCAATTCAATGTGTACCTAAGAAGGGTGGCATGACTGTCATCACAAATAAGAAAAATGAGCTTATTCCTACGAGGAATGTAACGGGATGGCGTGTTTGTATTGATTATAAAAAATTAAATGACGCCACCAGAAAAGATCACTTTCCTTTACCTTTCATTGATCAAATGTTGGAAAGGTTAGCCGGGAATAGTTACTATTGTTTTCTTGACGGTTTTTCCGGATACTTTCAAATTCCAATAGCACCCGAGGACCAAGAGAAAACCACATTCACGTGCCCTTATGGTACTTTTGCTTACAAACGCATGCCATTTGGGCTTTGCAACACCCCTGCAACCTTTCCAACCTTTCCAGACCTCCGCACTCGCGGACCTTCGCACACGTTGTAAGTGTGTAAGTCAAAATTCTGTCCGTGTAACGCTACGCTATTATTAATCATTGTAAGTTATGTTCAACCTTTTTAAATTAATGTCTCGTAGCTAAGTTATTATTATGCTTATTTAAATTGAAGTAATCGTGATGTTGGGCTAAAATATTAAAGACGGGGTAATTGGGCTTTGTACCATAATTGGGGTTTGGACAAAAGAACGACACTTGTGGAAACTAGACTATGGGCTATTAATGGGCTTTATATTTGTTTAATTGAATGATAGTTCGTTAATTTAATATAAAGATTTACAATTGGAAGTAATTATAAATAACCACATACACTCGATCGGACACGATGGGCGGGATATTTATAAGTACTAATAATCGTTCATTTGACCGGACACGGGAATGGATTAATGGTCAATGGACTCATTAAAACAGGGGTGGATTATATGCAATGACACTTGGTGTAATTGATAATAAAGTATTAAAATCTTATTACAGTTTAAGTCCCCAATTAGTTGAATATTTGACTTCGGATATAAGGATAATTTGACGAGGACACTCGCACTTTATATTTATGACTGATGGACTGTTATGGACAAAAACCAGATGGACATATCGAATAATCCAGGACAAAGGACAATTAACCCATGGTAATAAACTAAAATCAATACATCAAACATCATGATTATGGAAGTTTAAATAAGCATAATTCCTTTATTTCATATCTTATCACATTTTTATTTACTGTCATTTTATTTATCGCACTTTTAATTATCGTACTTTTTAATTATCGCAATTTTATTTATCGTCATTTTATTTATCGCACTATAATTTATCGCACTTTAATTATCATTATTTACTTTACGCTTTAAATTAAGTTATTTTTATTTTTAATTTTCTACATTAGGTTTTAACTGCGACTTAAGACATAAAATCGATAAACCGGTCATTAAACGGTAAAAACCCCATTTTATAATAATCATACTATATATATATATATATATATATATATATATATATATATATATATACATATATGTATATATATATATATATATATATATATATATATATATATATATTTATATTTATATTTATATTTATACAAATATAGTTTTTAAAAATATAGCGTTAAACTTGGCTAGTTCCCTGTGGATGAACCGGACTTACTAAAAACTACACTACTATACGATTAGGTACACTGCCTATAAGTGTTGTAGCAAGGTTTAGGTATATCCACTCTATAAATAAATAAATAACTTGTGTAAAATTGTATCGTATTTAATAGTATTTCGTAGCAAAAATATAACTATTTCATACACCTCTGCTTTAACATCAGAAATTTACACTTTCAACTTTCCGCTTTCACGCTGGTACACTGATCCTCATAGCTATGAATTTCATGAACACATCTTCTCAATCTCAAGCACGCTCCCACTGTACGAGTAAGAAAAAATAAACCACTACTACCCGAGAAGAATCTGTTTCATACCACCCGATCAGTTGCAAATTTCTTTGCCATTGGAGAGTAAAACAAGTACCGAGTATCTAGTCGGAATTGACGCACTAACACTGTGAAAATCAGAGAAACATATCGCACAACCATCTTTACAACTCCCACTAGTCTTCCAACTCCCACTTACCTGATACTTCTGTCAGTTCCCAAACTCACTCCGAGTTCCGAACACTCTCAACAATATCTTGAAAGCTTTAAGTTCCAGGACTTACAAGATTATCCACTCCATCAATCACCTAAGAACTCCTAATTGGTTACCCTGAAAGAAAAAGCTCGTTTGTTGAACTAAACATCACCCAAAACCCTGAGCATTAGTCGAACGCGTTATATCCGACACCCTTTGTGATGCCCCGTACAAAATTAATGTGTACGGATCATCAACAACAGGATCATTACAAGGTCAAACACTATATGCTGTTTTAAAATAAGTTTGCATTCATAAAACGGAGTGATTTCTTAACCAACATTAAAAGTTTTACAACCGATAGTATGCTTCTATGAATAGAAGCAATTAATAATAGTACGTGACCCAATGGTCGTTATGAATACATTGTTCAAAAGTAATAAAGTATGAATGAAAAATAAACGTTTCATGTGAAGACATCTCTAATAAGCGCAGCGGGAGTCTACAAAACATGGCAACTACAGCGGAAGCAACCAAACCTTAAGCACCTGAGAAAAACATGCTTAAAAACGTCAATACGAATGTTGGTGAGCTATAGTTTAAATGTAACAGTAATGTAAGGTAGGCCACGAGATTTCAGTATTTCAAAACAGTATGAAAAGTGTATGTATAACCGTGGGCACTTGGTAACTAACTTAATGTAAATAACACCCCCTAAAAGTACACTTGACGAGTGCGTAAGTTTACAAAGTATTAAACACCCATTAAATGCTAGTGCTACTAGCCCGAGTGGGGATGTCAAACCCTATGGATCCATATCTAAGATTCGCGTTCACCGGCTCAAAGACCAATGACTAAACGTTACCGAGTTAAGGGGAAAGTTTATGCCGTTGTATAACCCACACATATATAAAGTTTAAGTACTTGTGCCTAGTATGTAAAACGTAAAATGCGCATGTATTCTCAGTTCCCAAAATAGTTAAAGTAAAAAGGGATGCTATAACTCACAGTGGAAAGTAGTAAAAGTCGATACGCGGTAATAGTAAGCAAGTGGTTGGTCTGAAAGGTCCTCAACCTAAGTCAAAAGTTACTAAGTCATTAAATCGTTCCCAAAGGTTTAAAAGTATGTAAATTAGGTCTTAAGTATCATCATCATTCATCATTAATCAAAAAGTGTAAAGTAAGTTTTATTCAAGAATAGAGTTTAAAATAAAGGCTGACTTCGTTCAGTTGCCACGACCTCTATACAAACTGAAATGAGGTGAGACCAGTGACCATGGCTCCGTATATGAGTCCCCTAGAGTCTGACCAATTTCCAGAACCAAAATCGTCTTCGTTTGACCGTGGCGATGGTTTAAGTGCGAGTAGGTCAGAAATTTCAGCACAACATTAAAAGGGTGTAGTGACTTTCGGATGGCCGTAACTCGGATTAAGACGAGGTCTAAACGGAAAATCATCTACTCGAACCGAACTATCTGGAAATCAACTTTTCCAGTAGCCCAGGTTACGAATCAGTTCCAGAAAATAGTAAGTAAGGTGTTCCGGTGGGTTCTTGGTGCTTGATGCTCATCACGGTTCTCATCCTTGATGCTTATAGCTTCAAGTATACAACTCGTTGATGTGTTTGCATCATCTTAACCAAGTTTTGACCATCATAATACTAGTGTAAGTCTAAGATATGTAGCACAACTCAATTAAGGGTTGTAAGTAGTTTGATGAACCAAAGTTACATCAAGATCTTAGATCCGACACATACATGAGTTCTACTAGTAATATTAAGCTACAAACTTGAAAGTAAACTAAATAAACAAGATCTTAAGTTGTAGAACTTAGATCTTAGTTAGATCTTAAAGATCCTAGACTAGAAAGTCTAGATCTAGTATTCTTAAGTTAGATCCTAAGTTATAGTACTTGGATCTTTACTTTAATGAAGCCATAAGTTATGAAACTTAGATTTTAATCTTGTAAAATGTATATAAGCTTATAAGCTCTTGTTTACAACAAAATTGGAAGACCATAAGCTATAGAAACTTAGATGTAACATAAGTGTTTGAATTTATAACTAGAAAGTTAAACTTCCATGTTCTTGAACTTACAAAGTTTAACTTTAGTTTCAAGAAATATGAGATCAAAATTAACTAGTAATACTTGACCAAATTAACAACATCACAACTTTAAATAAATAAAATGAAGAAATAAACTAAAGTTACAAGTATTAAGCTCATGTTTGTTTCATACTTGAGAAGATTCAAATCAAAGTTTGGATCTTAAGAAAATGAACTTCAAGTCTACAAAACATGAACACAAAGAAGATCATCAAGCTTATGAACTTTAGATCTTGAAAACATTTAAGTGTAGAACCATAAACTAACAAGTTTAGATTCTTGTTCTTGGTTCTTCATCAAACAAAAGATGGAAGTAACCAATATTACATGAAGATACAAGTTAGAAAACTTGATCTTTAACAACAACAAACAACAACAAGTAACTAAACAAGAAGAATGATGATGTTTAGGATTCGATTTTTAAGAGAAAAAGAAGAAGAAAATAAAGTTTGTTTACTTACAAACTAGAGAGAAAAGATTGGAGAAATGAAAGTGTAAGTAAGTGTGTGTGAAAAATGGAGTAGAGACTAGTGTATATGTAACAAAAAAATAAAAAAAAGAACTCCCTTTACTTGCATCTTGGCCGACGGTTTTTAAGGCAAAAGGGGAAGGTCAAATGCAATCTTTCAATCATGGGGTGAAGGTGTATGATAAGAAGGGGTAATAAGGTTAAATGTATAGAAAGTTGTTCATGCATGCTTGCATATTTTGTCTCCTAACTTAGCTTAATTAATCATGTTTTGTCTTAATGAAATACTAGCATATAAGATGGGCTTACAAGTCCATTAAGTGTGTAGGGTGGGCTTCCAAGTCCATATAATAAAAGCCCAAGTCCAAGTAACCAACAAATAAATAAAAAGCTCAAGTAATTAACTACTAACATTAGTTAATTAAAAATGATTAATAATAATTAATCATGAATGTAAATAATATTCAAAATATTATTCGTGAAAAGTACGTGTGTCACAAAGACAAGTCAGGCATGAAAAGTCAAATACGGTAACAAGTAAAATGTATAAAAATACATTTAATAAAGCGCAAGTATTAATAATAAATATTAATAATTATACGTTGGAAAATCCAGGGTCGTTACATTACCCACCTGTTAAAGAAAATTTCGTCCCGAAATTTTAAGCTGAGGGAGATGGAGGAGTTGGGAAAAGGTGAGGATACTTCTGCATCATCTGATCCTCTCGTTCCCAGTAAACTCAGGTCCTCGTTTGGCATTCCACCGTACTCGGACGATCGGAATCTTGTTGCGTTTCAAAGTTTTGACCTCACGGTCTATAATTTCGACGGGTTCTTCCACGAAGTGGAGTTTGTCATTAATTGTAAGTTCCTCCAATGGTATGACATGTTCCGGTTCAGCAAGACACTTCTTCAAATTCGATACATGAAAGGTAGGATGAACTGAGCTCAATTGAGTTGGAAGATCCAAGCGGTAAGCAACGGGTCCAACACGCTTCAAGATTTCAAAAGGACCAATGTACCGCGGGTTTAACTTTCCGTGTTTTCCAAAACGAATGACACCTTTCCAAGGTGCGACTTTCAACATTACATGGTCACCCACATTGAATTTGAAGTCTTTACGTTTAAGGTCGGCATAACTCTTTTGGCGATCACGGGCAGTCTTGAGTCTCACTTGAATTTGGACAATCTTCTAAGTTGTTTCATGGACTACCTCGGGTCCGGTGATTTGCTTTTCGCCTACTTCAGCCCAACAAATAGGAGAACGGCACTTGCGGCCATACAACGCTTCAAAAGGTGCGGCATTGATACTCGAATGATAACTGTTATTGTAATAGAACTCGGCTAGCGGCAAATGCCTTTCCCAAGCCTTTCCAAAATCAATGACATATGCACGCAACATGTCTTCCAAAGTCTGAATCGTGCGTTCACTTTATCCGTCGGTCTGTGGGTGATACGCAGTACTCATGTCGAGATGAGTACCCAAGGCTTCTTGCAAAGAACGCCAAAATCTGGAAGCAAAACGGGGATCGCGATCTGAGATGATCGATAAGGGCACACCATGACGAGATAAAACCTCTTTTATGTATAGTTGAGCGAGTCTCTCCATTGTATCGATTTTCTTCATGGCTAAGAAGTGTACAGATTTGGTAAGACGGTCAACGATAACCCAGATGGTATCGTATCTGCCCACCGTCTTTGGTAGCTTCGTAATGAAATCCATTGTTATCCTTTCCCACTTCCATTGCGGGATTTCCGGTTGTTGAAGTAACCCAGAAGGCCTCTGATGTTCGGCCTTAACTTTCGAGCAAGTCAAACACTTCCCAACATAAGTTGCAACGTCCTTCTTAAGATTAGGCCACCAGTACTGTTCCTTAAGATCGTGGTACATTTTACCTGCTCTTGGGTGAATCGAATATCACGACTTGTGTGCTTCATCTAGTATAAGGCTATGTAGGTCTCCATAACGAGGTACCCAAATCCTTCCGGCATAGCATCGGAGTCCAGTTTCCTTAACTTCAAATCGAGAAACGAGAATGTTCAAGTATTCATGAGATATATTCTCCTCCTTGAGAGCCTCATCTTGGGCTACTCGGATCTGGCTGTTGAGGTTCGAATGAATGGTGATGTTCAGAGCCTGAACACAAAGAGGTGCCATCCTCTCCGTTCGGCTCAAAGCGTCAGCTACAACATTGTCCTTGCCAGGGTGATAATGAAGTTCACAATCATAGTCATTCAGCATCTCGATCCATCGACGCTGTCTCATATTCAGTTGCTTCTGATCAAAGATGTGTTGGAGGCTTTTATGATCGGTGAAAATAGTGCTCTTAGTTCCATAAAGATAGTGTCTCCACAGCTTTAATGCAAAGACAACGGCTCCAAGCTCGAGATAGTGCGTTGTGTAATTTCGCTCGTGAATCTTCAGTTGTCGGGAGGCGTAAGCGATAACCTTTGTTCGTTGCATCAGTACACAACCAAAACCACTTTTCAAAGCATCGCAATAAACGACGAAATCGTCACTGCCTTCAGGAAGTGATAAGATAGGTGCGGTGGTTAACTTCTTTTTGAAGGTTTAAAATGCTGATTCCTATTCGGGTTCCCAAATGAACTTCTTCCCTTTGTGAGTCAGCGCGGTCAAAGGACGCGCAATCATAGAGAATCCTTCAATAAATCTTCGGTAGTAACCAGCGAGGCCTAAAAATTGGCGAATGTGAGTCGGAGTAGTGGGGGTTTCTCACTTGCTGATAGCTTCGATCTTTACGGGATCAACTTTGATACCTTGATCACTCACAACGTAACCCAGAAATTGGACTTCCTTTAACCAAAACTCACACTTGGAGAATTTTTCATAAAGTTGCTATTGTCTCAAGAGTTCTAACACTAGACGAAGATGTTGCTCATGTTCTTCTTTGCTTTTGGAGTAGATGAGGATATCATCTATGAAGACGATAACGAACTTATCCAGGTATGGCTTGCATACACGATTCATGAGGTCCATAAACACGGCAGGTGCGTTGGTTAAACCGAATGGCATCACGAGAAACTCATAATGTCCATAACGGGTCCTGAATGCAGTCTTCATCACATCGATCTCTTTCACCCTCAACTGGTGATAACCGAATCACAAATCGATCTTAGAGTAAACGCTCGATCCTTGTAGTTGATCAAAAAGATCGTCAATTCAGGGAAGAGGATACCGATTCTTAATCGTCAATTTGTTGAGTTCACGGTAGTCGATACCCATGCGGAATGATCCGTCCTTCTTCTTCACAAATAAAATAGGAACGCCCCAAGGCGAAGAACTTGGTTGGATAAATCTACGGTCTAGCAGTTCTTGTAATTGGCTCTGCAACTCTTGCATTCCGGAAGGTGCGAGTCGATAAGGTGCGCGAGCTACAGGTGCAGCCCCTGGCACTATATCGATCTGAAACTCCACTGCTCTCGGTGGCGGTAATCCAGGCAATTCTTCCGGAAAGACATCGGAAAATTCGTTCACAATTCTTACGTCATCCACGCTCTTCACCTCGGTTTCTAACTTTTTCACATGTGCTAAAACAGTAAGACGTCCTTTCTTCATGATCTTTTGGGCTTTCATGCAACTAATGAGATTCAGTTTCGAGCTACATCTCTCTCCATAAATAATCAGTGGCTCACCATCTCCGTGTGGTATACAAAGAGCTTTATCTCCACAGATAATGTCAGCCCTTATCTTGGTCAACCAGTCCATACGGACAATAACATCAAAGCTTCCCAATTTAATGGTATCAAGTCAATCTCGAAGTCCACACCAGCTATATTGATAATAGCTCCTCGACTAATTTGGTTAACTTTCTCAAGTTTTCCATTGGCTACCTATACAAGCATACTCTCCTTTAAAGGAACTAACGACCAATTTATCTTAGAGCAAAAGTGTCTACATACATAACTTCTATCGGCACCAGTATCAAATAGGACAGAAGCTAATAGATTGTTGATAGTGAATATACCTGTAACCAAGTCGGGGTTCTCACGGGCATCCCTTACGTTTACATTGAAAGCTCTGCCACGCAGTGGTCCACCGTCCTTTCGCTTATTGGGACACTCATTTTTGAAGTGGCCCGGTTGTCCACACTCATAACACTTTCTCGGTCCAGTAGGATTTGTCTTCACATTCAGAGTGGTGATCTTGCAGTCTTTGCCAATATGCCCAGTCCTTTTACATTTTTCGCAGACCACATTGCAGTACCCGGTGTGATGCTTGTAGCATCTCTTGCACTGTGACAGAATACCCTAGTAGTTAGAGTTCGAGCTAGGGTTCGGGTTGGTGTTCCTTCCGTCATTGTGCCTCTTAGCATGGTTTTGTTCAAAGACTCTCCCCTTGTTGTTGTCCCACTTATGCTTTTTACTGCTGCCCCTGATTTGAATTTAGCCTTTTCTGGTTCTTTGCTGGTGATTTGGTTCATCAGGGTATGCGCCATGCGCATAGCTTCCGGGACGTCAGCTGGCTTTAAAGAGGTGACATTTCCTTGGATGGACTTGGGAAGTCCCCACAAGTATCGTTCCATTCGCTTAAATTCTGGGGTAACCATCGTAGGACACATCAGAGCTAATTCCAGGTACCTACGGTTATAACCATCGAGATCGGTTCCCACAACCTTCAACCCCAGAACTCAGCCTTCATTTTATGTATCTCTGTCCTGGGGCAATACTCTTCAATCATGGCCCCCTTGATTTCCTCCCACGGGGTAGCATACGCCTCATCAATACCCTTAGCTTGAGCAAGTGTGTTCCACCAGGTTAGGGCGCCGTCCGACAGCGTACATGAGGCATACTTAGTCTTGTTCATTTCTGAACAGTTGCTTACACAGAACACAGCTTCTAATTTCTCAAACCACCTTGTAAGTCCAACTGGCCCCTCAATACCACTAAAATTGTAGGGCTTGCAGCTTTGGAATTCCTTGTATGTGCACCCGTTATGATGTGCTGGATAACCGGTGGAGCTTGGGGGTTCATTTCCGCTATAGTTGCGGCTACCCATTCAGCTATCATTTCTTCGATCTGTGCTGCTATGGGCGTTGATCTTTTGTTGGCCATTGATCTTCTAAACAAAATTTTTGACTCAAGTCAAAATCCAGTATTCAAATAATAATAATACAGTATATGGTAACCAACATGGAATCAACACAACACATGTTACTTAAGTAATGCAACTAGATACAGATACCACAAAATCATCATACAGTAACGTAAATAGAGCATCGTACAAAGATTAAACAACACTAAGTTCCATTCATTAATAAAAAGTTGCATACATTCGCATAAGATTCGTACAATACATGAGTGAAACATGAAACTACAAACGGGATTACATAAAGAAACCTAATACAAAAGCCCTACGGTGACGGTGGGTAAAGGATGTCCATTATGTGGGACATATGGTCCTCGAGCTCAGTTACCCGAGCACGGAGGGTATCCACCTCCCTCGTCAGTTCCTCGACAGAGGGAGAGGCTGGTGGAGCAGGCGGTGCTGATGGTGCAGGCGGTGCAGACGGTCCAGCACCAAAAGTAGATGCTGCGTAACGGGGAGCCTTACGTATGAATGGATCAGCAGGATACAGCACAAGCCGCTTACGGGCAGTAACTCTAACCTTCAGTCCATGTGCGTTAACGAATGACCTACATCCGTTAACCCCCGGAATAACAGTACCATCGAAACGATACCGCTTCTTTGGCGGGGTGGAGGGTGGCTGCACGGGTGCCTCCTCAGGGTCCTCGTCGGAATCATCGTCGAAATCCTTGTTGCTAGAATCGTCGGATGATGAGTCGTCAGATGATTAGTCGTCGAAATCATCGAAAGGTGGATGAGCTCAGCCAGTAGTCATTAGTCAGTATCTGCCGGGTGGAATTGGCACGACACGTCCATCAGGAAGGCATCTAGCCCAATGACCATGCTCATTCCGGAAAGGAACTTCCCCATATTCCCCAGGAATCACAGCACCACCGGAATGGTGCTGTGGCTCCGAGGGTCCTGGGATGAGTGGAGCTAGAATCTCTGGTGGATCCTCGTGTACGCCTGAGATGATCACCGGGTCAGGTGTGTAGGGACCCGTCCTAATCCATCCGGACGAATACATTACATTTGGTTACATCACGAGGTACTTGACCTCTATATGATACATTTTACAAACATTGCATTCGTTTTTAAAAGATAAACTTTCATTACATCAAAAGTTGACGGCATGTATACCATTTCATAATATATCAAACTATCAATGACTTAATAATAATCTTGTTGAACTCAATGACTCGAATGCAACGTCTTTTGAAATATGCCATGAATGACTCCAAGTAATATCTCTAAAATGAGCAAATGCACAGCGGAAGATTTCTTTCATACCTGAGAATAAACATGCTTTCAAGTGTCAACCAAAAGGTTGGTGAGTTCATTAGTTTATCATAAATAATCATTTCATAATTTTAATAGACCACAAGATTTCATATTTCCAATTCTTATAAACATACGTCCCATGCATAGAGACAAAAATCATTCATATGGATTGAACACCTGGTAACTGACCTTAACAAGATGCATATAGAATATCCCCATCATTCCGGGACTCCCTTCGGACATGATAAATTCGAAGTACTAAAGCATCCGGTACTTTGGATGGGGCTCGTTGGGCCCAATAGATCTATCTTTAGGATTCGCGTCAATTAGGGTGTCTGTTCCCTAATTCTTAGATTACCAGACTAAAAAGGGGCATATTCGGTTTAATAATTCAACCATAGAATGTAGTTTCATGTACTTGTGTCTATTTCGTAAAATAATTATAAAAGCGCATGTATTCTTAGTCCCAAAAATATATATTGCAAAAGCATTTAAAAAGGGAGTAATGAAACTCACAATACTGTATTTTGTAGTAAAAATACATATGACGTCATTGAACAAGTGTAGGGTTGGCCTCGGATTCACGAACCTATATTATTCATTTATTTATTAAAACATATACTTGTAATCGAACAAGTCTAGATATTATTATTAATTGTTATTTCAGTAACTTGTATGTTTCATTTGTAACTATATTAACTGTATTTTTTTTATATATTTTAGATAAATAATTAGTAATTATTATGTAAATATTAGTGTTGTTATGCGATATGTTTAAAATATATTCTTATATAGTTATTTATTTGGTAAAATAATATCAATAATAATAAATAAAAATTTGTATCTTTTTATGATAATAATTATAATACTAAAAGTAATTCGATTTAGTAACGATACTGATATTAATAGTTTCGATAATAATACTAATTATAAAAGTAATGTTAGTAATAATAATAAAAAATGATAATAATAATAATAAGATACAAAAAAAAATGTTTGTTTTCATAAAAAAAAATGTTTTAAATAATAATGGTACTTATAATAAATATGATGATTTTAATATAAATTTTAATAGTCATATTAATAATAATACTATATATTTTTAATAATGATAATAATATTAATTGTTCTAGTAATCTTATTTCTAACATTGGTAATAATAATAATTACTTAATAACAATCAATAATAAATAATATAGTAATAATAATAATAACAACAATAAAAGTAATAATGAAATAATAATAATAAGAGTATGAGTAATAACTACCTCAAAGGAGTAGTCCTAAAAAAAATGCCCAAGTCCGGGTTTGAACCCGCAACGTCCCGCTAACCCAATTAACACCTTAACCATTACTCCGTATTAGTTTTTCTTCCTTGTTACCATTATCATAATTATTTATCGTCATTATCGACAGTTATTCCTCATCCTCATATTCAACATCTCGGACCAACTAGTAAAATAGTTTTCAGCCCAACCAAAGTAACTATAGCGGCCCAATCAAATCAAGAACCGGCCCAACAATTTAAAACACTTTTCGGCCCAATGGAACATTAAATCAATTCTTGGCCTAATAAGGGTCACGGCCTAAATAACAATTAATGGCCCAAGTGAAAACATCCAAAATCAAACAACACGGTCCAAGTTCTTTTTGAAGGTTATGCAGTTTTAAAAAAAAACCACAATCGTTCAACTAACAAATCGACTAAAAAAGAATTTTGTTTCTATCTCTTATCCCACCATCTAATTAATCATTCTTTTGTTCCCTTGCAATCGACCCAACTAAAAAAAATATATTCGATGGCCCAACCTCAAAACAAAATTTACGGCCCTTCTGACTAGTTCACAGGATTATATCATGCCCCCATTAACACAGATCAAGGATTCGGTTTGTAAATTAACAAATAAGAAAGTTTGTTTCCCATCGATTATGGGATTGGAATCAAAAGTATGTTCCTATCTTTGAACCCCACATGCACGATATATAAGATCTTCAATAACAACAAGTGGGGTTAGGTTTAACCATGAAAACAACACCAAATAATACTTTATATATTTAAATGTAATTGAATTCCTTTGGTCGGCCAACTAGTCACTTTTAAATCCAACTTGTAGTAATATATATACCTACTCAAGTGAGGTTGTTTGCCAACAACATTAAAATATAAAACTCATGGTAGTAGTAGTTCATACGATCAAGGAATTTATATAGCAGCAGAAATGGGTCGTTTGGTTTTTGTTTGATCCTATTAAAACAGACTAGAAAACAGAAGTAGCAGGAGTTGCATCAACAGAAGTTACAGCAGGCTGGTAATCGATATGGGTGGTGGTTTTCATGTCAGTTAGCAGAAAATAAAAAACAGCTGCAGTTGCATCAAAAATGGCGAGCAAAATATAAAAGGTGGCGAGTTTGATGTTACTTTGGTTGTTTTAAATGGTGGGTCGGGGTGGAGATTGTAGTAGTGGTGATGGGTTGATTGTAGCATGTTGTGATTGGTCTCGATGGAAACAGATATGTAGAAGTAGTAAAAAAAAGAAACATGGGTCTTATGTTTACTTGAAGAAGAAACAGAAACACCTAAATTTCAAGTGGGTGTTGTTTGATTGCAGTGGGTGACGGGTTGATGACCTTGAGTTGAACTATAAACAAGGGATAGTAGAACCATAATCAAACCGTAATGGTATGGTTGGGTGGTTTAAGATGATGGTTGATGAAGGGTTGTATGAGTTATTCTCAGTTACAATAAACAAACACAAGCTAAATGGTTTATGGGTTGTTCCACATAAGAGTGAAAAAGGAATCATAATAAGGAAGTGTTTGAGTCATGTTGTAAAAAGAGTTGGTTGTTTGTTGTATAGATTGGATGTATTGGACAAGGAGAATCAATCAGGACAGAAAAATAAAAGTTGAATGTGATTGCTAACAAATTCTTAGATTCATTTGTAGCGACCCGACCAAATCATGTTTGACGGCGCCGACTACTTAGGTCCCGTTACATGGTCATAAGTCTTTAACATGACGTTTGACCAAAACATGTTGCATTCATTTCATAAGCAAAAGGATGTTTCAAGTTTACAAATGTAGTCAAAAGACTAGTTACATTACAAAGTTTAACGTACAAATGAAACCCATGCGACAAAATTTAAAGTAGTCAAAAGACGCTCCAACTATGCACGTATACACGACAACCAAGCAAGTATCAAAAAGAGTGCGGAAGCATGTATCAAGTAGCTTTCAAGAACCTGAGAAAACATATAGAAAACTGTCAACGAAAACGTTGGTGAAATCATAGGTGTTTTAGTAAACGTTGCATTTGAACCACAAGATTTAATATAATATGATTATCAAAATCATTTGCATTCCAAAGTTTGTTATTTGTTTTTGCGGGTACCCAATTATCAAACTTAAATATTTTGCACCCTTTGCGTAGTGTTAGACCATACACTAGACCCGAAAATATATTTCATCCGCTAACGGTAGCGAACCGTCCGAATGAGGCTCGTCAAGCCCATGTGATCACATAATATAAGTTCACGTTTACACCCTGCAAGTGTAACTAATGATAATTGAATTGAGGATTTTCGTTCAAACCCGTACGTGGAATGTTCGTTTTCGTACTTGTGTTCAATGTATAAAAGTATGATACGTATATGTTTCTCATCCCATAGTTTAAAGCATAAAAGTTGTTTGAAAGATGGGACTATGATCTCACCTTGAGTGCACGTATGAAAAATACTTCACAAGGTAACGTGTGTGAAGGATAGTTCTAGTCTTGACCTAAACAAATAGGTCGTATCAATAACGGTAAACACGATAGGTCAAAGATGTTCAATTAGTCCTATGGCTCGTTACGACTCGATTATGTAGCATGTGAAATCAAATTGTCAAATTTCATGCAAGATATAAGTATAGAAACAAGTTAGGAAGGTTGCATAATCATTTGGTTAAGTTTGACAAAAAGTCAAACTTTGGTCGGTCAAAGTCAACGAAAAAGTCAACACGTTCGGGTCAGGTCCCGAACTATTTTTCTGAGGTTTTTATTCATATATAAACATGTTAGAACAAGTCTCATGTGAATCGGAGGTCCATAGGGTGCCAAACATTTTTCATAATTTGACCAAGGAGGTTGATATCGCATATTTCATATGCATTTTCCTTAGCGATATCGGTTACATTTTGGTCCTTATGGATACGATTTGGAGTTATTTCGGTTAAAGTTGTGAAAGTTTGAGTCCAAGACCAAGAAGGTTAAATTTGATGTTATTTGATGGTTTTGGACGTGTTTCGTTGTTTACAAGTGAAAAGGTTTGATTCGGTTCGAGTTTGGGTGTTAATATTGAGTTTTCAGCTTCGTTTCAGCATTTGTTACATGGAGCGCCGCTCCAAAAGGGCGCGCGCCGCGCCATTTAACTACAAAAACAGTTCGAGCATATCAGAAAACAAAATGTGGGTTTCCAGATAATCGGCGCGCCGCGCGGGTCAGATGGCGCGCCGCGCGGGGTTGTGCCCGGGTTCAGAATTTCCTCCTATAAAAGCCCGAATTATACCCTAACTTATCATAATCGTATCCTGACGAATTCCAGCCACTTTTTGACGAACTTAGGTGATTTTTGGAGATCTTCAAGGTCATTCTAAGGTATTAATCATTCCGGGAACAAGTCTCGATTCGTGTATCTTTCAGATTTCAATCTTTAATTAGTTTTATTCTTTTGTTATCAACAATGAATTATTCTATGTCTTTGATTGTTATTTTGATTTCAGCCATGATTGTAGGCTAAACCTTATATGTTTGTCTAGATTGAATATTTGCAAGTGTTTGGATGATACTTTAATGTTTTATTAATTGATGCATGATAATTATGAGTTTTGATTAAGAACCATTCTTGTGGGTGTTAATTATTGATACTAGGTTGATTAGTGAATCTTGTTTGAACAAAGGGAACCCTGTTTCAATTTAGTGATCTAATTTCCAATTGATTTGTCTTAACCGATTGGGTGCTTACTGGACCAAGGGGGTAAACCGGGTATGGTAATTAAATAAAACAGGGGTGAATTGTGTGGAGCGAACGCGTAACCAATTGAATCTTAATCTTGTAATTAGTTAGTTACTAAGTCACAAACGAAAGATAGTTTTTGGTGAAAGGGAACCCTAAGCCAATAAGTCCTAGTTTGATGTGTTTGCTAAAAGAGAACTCTGGGTAAACCGACTCTGTAATTGCGTGCATTGATTAATAGAACTAGTGCTTAATAACAAATCATCCAACACTGCGAATAGGATATCTAGGCGAACATTCTTTTATCCATTGAATTCAAATATCTTTATTTTTCTGTCGAGTCTGCATTTCTTTTATTTAAACTTAAAAACCAAAAATATTGTCTTTTATTTTCAAAGCTATCTTGATTTGGCTAATCGTTAAATAGCCGCAAAACGAACTATCTAGTACTTTCAACTTTCATAGTTTAACTTAGTTTACTTTTCTTAGTTGCAAACTTAATTCTCACGTTAATACTGTCCTTGGAACGATACTTGGAATTACCATTTTTATACTATTGCACGATCGGGTACACTGCCCGTTAGTGTGTAGTAATCTTTAAACCAGGCATATTTCCAGTGATAAATTTATATACTAGATTTCACACATCAAGTTTTTGGCGCCGCTGCCGGGGATAGTTGTGTTGAAAATTAAGTTTGAAAATTAAGTTTGTTTTTAGTTAATTTTAACTGTTTAGTTTAATTTAATTCTAATTGAGTCGGTGCGTTTAATCGGTTTGTTAGCTGTGTTCTTGCAGTTACAGGTAGTGCATGCAACATACGCGTTCTTCAGATTCTCCAATTGTTAAACCATTTGACGAGCCTGAAAGAGAGTTGTTTAAAGCTTTAAGTCAGAAGCAAAAGTTAACAGTGGATTCATCAGTTTCATCGGGTGATACTTACGTTAATTTGGGAAGTACTTCTGAGACTGTGGTGCCCGAGACACCACCTGAAATTTTTAACGAAGAAGACTCTTACGCTTCGTCTGATACTACAGAAACTGAAGAAATGGTCGAAGGAGAAGCACCCCGTCCTCAGACTATGGCTGAAAAGTTAAAGGCCACCCGAGGGGGCCAAGGCAATTCGATTACTCAACCGAATATTACTCAGCCTTTTCAAATTACAGGGCCGATCCTGAATTTGATTTCTTCTGATTGCCGATTCTATGGCAAAGATACCGAGGATGCTAACGAGCATCTTCGTAATTTCAATGATGTTTGTAACTTGTTTAAGCTACATGAGGTTGCCGACACTTCAATTAAGACAAGACTTTTCCCTTGGACTCTTAAGGGAGAAGCTAAGAGATGGTTAGATAAGCAACCAGAAGGTACGATTACATCTTGGGAGACTTTGGAAGATAAGTTTTTGTCGAAGTTTTTCCCTACATCTCGAGCTGCTCGACTTCAAGCAGATATTTCTCAATTTAGACAAAAGAGCAGTGAGACATTGTTTGATGCTTGGGACCGTTTTGCTACTTTGTTACGCTCGTGCCCGCAACACGGGTTGAATGATTTACAGAAGGTTCAGATTTTCTACAAAGGTTGTGATATTCCTACGCGTCAGAGTATTGATCAAGCTGCAGGTGGTACGTTAATGGATAAGACTGAAGAAGAGGCGTTAGAGATCATTGAAAAGCAAGCTGCTTATTCTCATGAGTGGCATCAGGATCATGAATCTTACCCTTCAGCTTCAGTTAAGAGAACAGAGACTACAGGTACAGGTGCTTATGATGATTTTGGGTCTATCAGTGCTAAGTTGGATTCGTTTGGTAGGAATTTGGAGAAGATGAACAAGGATATTCATGGTATGAAGGTTGGTTGTGAATACTGTGGAGGTTTGCATCTGGGCAAAGATTGTGATGCGGGTTTGACTATGAATCAGAAAGAAGAGGTCAACTATATTAGTCAGCAGAATAACAATCAGTTCCAGGGACGTGCGCAGTTTAATAGGAATTTCAATAATCCTTATAATCCGCAAGGTAATCAGGGTTCGAGGTTCCAACCGGGTTCTAGTGGAGGTTTTCAGCAGCAAGCTCCCGGTTATTTTCAGAAACCACAGGTCGAAGAGAAAAAGTCCAACCTTGAGGCTATGCTTGAGAAGTTAGTGATATCTCAGACTCAACTTGTCACTACCGTTACTCAGAATAATGAAAAGAATGACCAAATGTTTCGAAATCAACAAGCAGCGATTCATAATCTTGAATAGCAGATTGGTCAACTTGCTAATAAGAGTAGTGAAAGGAAACCGGGGGAGTTACCGAGCAAGACGGATACTAACCCGAAAAACGGGCATGTTAATGCTATCACCACCCGAAGTGGTTTAGCATATCATCCACCGAGGAAGCCCGACGAGTATGATTTGAGGGTACCGTTAGTTAATGATAGTGAGCCGGTTGTTGAAAGTGAACCGGCAAAGGAAAAGGAGCCGGAACAGGTGGCTGAAAAAGTTGTTAAGGAACCAGTTACTGTTGCTGCTAAACCGGTAGTTAGAGAGTATCAACCACCGCTCCCATTCCCGAGGAAACAGCGATTGGAGAAGCTAGAGGCCGAAAAGTCCAAGTTCATGGACTTGATTAAAAAAGTTAACATAAATATGCCTTTTATTGATGTTATTGCAGGTGTGCCTAAGTATGCGAGGTTTCTTAAGGATTTGCTGACTAACAGGCAGAAGCTGAAGAACGTGTCTTCAGTCAGGTTGAATGCCGCATGCTCAGCGGTTGTTGCAAACAAGCTTCCCGAGAAGCTTGAAGATCCTGGAAGTTTTACCATTCCTTGTTTACTTGGTAATTTGGACTGTATGAGGGCTTTGGCGGATTTGGGGGCTAGCATTAATTTAATGCCTTATTCTATTTACTTAAAGCTAGACCCCGGGGAGTTAAAACCCACGCGTATGGCTGTGCAGCTAGCCGACCGCTCTATTAAATTCCCTCGTGGAATCATAGAGAATATGCTAGTGAAGACCGGGTCGTTAGTTTTTCCGGCGGATTTTGTGGTTTTGGATATGGAAGTGGATGAAAGGATTCCACTAATTTTGGGTCGGCCATTCTTAAATACTGCTAGGTGTATGATTGATGTGTATGGCCAAAAGTTGACCCTTAGGATAGATGATTTGAGTGCAACATTCTCAATCGACCATGCTTTGAAATACCCTGGTTACACTGATGATACATGTTATTTTCTTAACACTGTGAATGTCCAGTCTGAGTTTTTGCAGGAATTCCCAGAGTTACAGGGTTCAGGAGAATGCTCATTGGTTGAGATTGATGAGGATGTGCAGGTTGAGGAGGTGGATATTTTAACCACCTTGATGGAAAACGGCTATGAGCCGACTGAAGAGGAGTTCAAAGAACTCGAACGTGATTCAAATTACCGGAGCAAGTCTTCAATTGAAGAACCTCCCGAGCTTGAATTGAAGCCACTTCCAGATCATTTGGAATACGCTTACTTGCATGAGGAATCTAAGCTTCCGGTAATTATTTCTTCTTCTCTTTCAGCAGGTCAGAAAACTGAGCTTGTAACCATGCTAAAGGCCCATAAACCGGCCATTGCATGGAAGATTCACGACATTAAGGGTATTAGTCCCTCCTATTGCACCCACAGGATTCTAATGGAGGATAACTCCAAACCCGTGGTGCAACGCCAAAGGAGGTTGAATCCGCACATGCAAGATGTCGTGAAGAAAGAGATCATAAAGCTCCTTGATGCAGGTCTGATTTACCCGATTTCTGATAGCCCGTGGATTAGCCCGGTACACTGTGTACCTAAGAAAGGTGGTATGACTGTTACCACCAATGATAAAAATGAGTTAATTTCCACCCGGACTGTCACGGGGTGGCGTGTTTGTATCGACTACCGTAAGTTGAACGACGCCACACGTAAAGACCACTTCCCGCTACCTTTCATGGATCAAATGCTAGAGAGGTTGGCGGGAAACAGTTTCTATTGCTTTCTCGATGGTTTCTCGGGCTATTTTCAAATTCCTATCTCGCCCGAGGACCAAGAGAAGACTACTTTCACGTGCCCGTATGGCACGTTCTCTTATCGACGCATGCCCTTTGGCCTTTGCAATGCTCCGGCCACTTTTCAAAGGTGCATGATGGCCATATTCCATGACATGATCGAAGATTGCATGGAGGTGTTCATGGATGACTTCTCGGTCTTCGGTGACACTTTCGATTCATGCCTTCTTAATTTAGAACGGATGTTGGTCAGGTGCGAAAAATCTAATCTTGTGCTCAACTGGGAGAAGTGCCATTTCATGGTTCAAGGGGGCATCGTTCTCGGGCACAAGATTTCTAAAAACGGTATAGAGGTGGATCCCGCAAAGGTTACCGCTATTAAGAACCTTCCACCCCCTACCGATGTTAAGGGTGTTAGGAGTTTTCTCGGGCACGCCGGTTTTTACCGGCGATTCATTAAAGATTTTTCTAAGATTGCCAACCCGATGAATAAACTCCTTGAAAAGGACACCCCGTGGAACTTCTCCGACGAGTGCCAAAAGGCATTCGAGCTTTTGAAGGAGAAACTCATCAATGCGCCAATCATAATTGCTCCGAATTGGTCCCTTCCGTTCGAGCTTATGTGCGATGCATCTGATTTCGCTGTTGGCTCAGTTTTGGGTCAAAGGGTCGAGAAGCATTTCCGACCCATCTACTATGCAAGCAAGACCTTGCAAGGAGCGCAATTAAATTATACTACCACTGAAAAAGAGCTCCTTGCGGTGGTCTTTTCGTTTGATAAGTTCCGGTCCTACTTAGTCTTATCTAAGACTATTGTCTTTACGGACCATTCTGCTCTAAAGTACCTTTTTGCTAAACCGGATGCAAAACCCCGACTTCTTAGATGGATCTTGCTTTTGCAAGAATTTGATGTGGAGATCCGGGATAAAAAGGGTGCTGAAAACTTGGCGGCCGATCACCTTTCACGTCTTGAGAACCCCTCCCGTGAGGTTCTCGATGAGACGACCATTCGTGATGATTTTCCCGGCGAATATCTCATGAAGGTGGATAAGGTTGATGAGCCGTGGTACGTGGACATTGCTAATTATCTAGTTGGGAGATTCTTGGAGAAAGGGTGGTCACATCAAAAGAGGAAGAAATTCTTCAGTGACCTTAAGTACTATTTCTGGGAGAATCCCTATCTTTTTCGTTGTTGTCCCGATGGAGTTATCCGCCGGTGCGTTTCCGGTGATGAGTGTCTGCGTATTTTGACCGAGTGCCATAGTGGGCCTACCGGTGGGCATTTTGGACCCCAAATTACGGGGCGTAAAGTCTATGATGCCGGCTTTTATTGGCCGACAATCTTCAAAGATGCCCACCTGGTTTGTAAGTCATGTGATTCGTGCCAAAGGGCCGGTAAAGTCACCAAACGTGATGAGATGCCTCAACAAAGCATCCAAGTTTGCGAAGTATTTGACGTTTGGGGAATTGACTTTATGGGGCCATTTCCGAAATCTCAGAATTATAGTTACATACTCGTTGCCATTGACTACGTGTCTAAATGGGCCGAAGCGCAAGCTTTACCCACAAATGATGCACGAGTTGTGATTTCGTTCCTTAAGCGTTTATTCTCTCGATTTGGAACTCCTAAAGCTTTAATTAGCGATAGGGGTACTCATTTTTGTAACGCTCAAATGGAGAAGGTATTGAAACGATATGGAGTTGTCCATAAAGTTTCTACTTCATACCATCCCCAAACGAGCGGACAAGTTGAGAATACCAATCGAGCTCTTAAAAGTATTCTTGAGAAAACTGTGGGTTCGAATCCGAAGGAGTGGGCAAATAAGCTCGATGAAGCTTTGTGGGCGTTTAGAACCGCCTTCAAAACGCCACTTGGTACCACTCCTTATCGGTTGGTTTATGGGAAAGCGTGCCATCTCCCGTTGGAGATTGAGCATAAAGCTATGTGGGCACTTCAAAAGTGCAATTTAGATTTGAAGGAAGCCGGACGCCTAAGGGCGGGGCAATTGAATGAGCTTGGTGAATTACGCCTTGATGCGTACGAGAATTCATTGATTTATAAAGAAAAGACCAAGCAATGGCATGATAGGAAGTTAAAGGGTCCAAAGGAGTTTAACGAAGGCGACCGAGTGCTTTTGTTTAACTCTAGATTAAAGCTTTTACCGGGAAAACTCAAGTCCCGGTGGACGGGACCATTTGAGGTTGTTAAGGTGTACCCATACGGTACGATTGAGTTAAAAAATGCGAATGGTATTACCTTTAAGGTTAACGGACATCGGGTGAAGAAGTATTTTGATGGTCCGTTAGTGATTGATGACGAGGTTCACGTTGAACCCGATCCCAACGCCACTTGAAGTTGGGGACGAGTCGTGTGAACGACTCGTTAAATAAGGTTCACATTGTTGTAAAGTTTGTATATTTTTGTGCTTGTTTGATAATATGTGCAACATGATCGTGCTTGGATTGTTATTGGGGTTGGTTTGGTTGTTTTATGGCGAGAAAATTGGGTTTAGAGGCTTTAAAATACGAATTTTTGATGTTTCTGGAGGTGGAGCGCCGCTCCATTTATGGGCGCGCCGCGCCACTGTGTAGTATCTGATGCATCAGTTTTTGAAAACGCTCGGCATAGTTTTTCAGTTATTCGGAGCGCCGCGCGTGCTTTCGGCGCGCCGCGCGGTTTTGTTGCGCGCCGCGCGATTTATTGGAGCGCCGCGCCACCTGGTCGGGTAGACTGTTTTGGGAAGCGTGCCAAGATACTTATGGCGTGACTTGGGACCCGTTGAGAGATTTTTGGCCGGGAAGCGATTGATGTGTTGCACGTATTATTGTTGTATTTGTTTAAACTATTTCCGTTTCGATTTGGTTGTACTTGACTATTTTTATTTTTCGTATGATGTACTTTGAGACCTATTTGGGGCAAGGCGTTTCGGTACCGGGTGGTACCACCTTGCCCATTTATGTATTTGGTGTGTTTTTCTTTTTGTTAGGTGTGTTGGTGAAACGGTTTTTCAAGTCTGGCATTAAGTTCAGCAAAACTACTTTAATGATGATATTGGTGTGAGAATCGGGAATGGACGATGTTCTTATGCTGGCAGTCAGTTCAGCGCCATCTGTCACTGTCATTCCACGATCTGTGGTTAAGCTCGATAAGTTTTTATTTTTCTTACCCTTTTGATTTTAATCCATTTTTGATCTCAAGTGATGGGGACATTACTTGATCTCAAGTGTGGGGTGGGGGATGTAAAATCTCTCGGGTTGGTTATTAATAGAATCATAATAAGTTTGGTTTTGATGTTTAAAAGACTTAACGTTTCACGGGGTTTTGGTCGTAAAAAAAAATTGAAAAATTAGGGGAAAATATAAAAAAAAAATGAAAAAATTAGTTAGTTAAAAAGAAAAAAAATATATAAAAGTAGTTAAAAATTCGACCAAAACCTTTGTTTAAGTATGGCTTGGAATTTATATTTCATGATGTTTAAAGAAGCCAAAGTTGTTTTACATGTTCATTACCATTGAACATGAAATCCTACGAGTTCGAAGAACTCAATAGTAGGTCACCTGTACCAAAACGGGTGTAAACCGTGAGAGAGCGGTGATTGCATAGCGTGATTGTGACCGAATCACGTGCCAGATCACAAACTTTTGGTTACTTGATATAGCAGACTTCCGAAACTATATCAATTTATTATTGCATCATTTAATGATGTGATACTGTGGGAAGAGGAGCCTTGAGCTTCACCAGTGCTGTCCTTTTCAGGAGCAATAGCTACGTGCTTGTGTTTGCTTAGACAACACAACCCATAGCCAAAAGCTATGGAACCCGAAGGTTTTCGGGATTTTTCAAAACCGGTGTCAAGTGAAACAGATTGGCACTTCCGAGTGACTCAGATCCACTCAATTAAGGAAGTAAAGTCTTCCGATTGTCTTACTTGGTACGTATACCTCTTACGCGTGCCATTTCATTACCCATCATTTCACGATGAGGTACTGTTAGAGGAGAAAGTCTTGAACTTTCAAAACACGTTCATTATTTTGAATGTGAAATCCTACATGAACATTCAGTTCATACGTAGGTCACTTGTACAAAAACGGGTGTCAACCGTATGAACGGTGATTGGATCGTGTGGTCGAAGCCGGGCCATACGCTAGATCGAAAACTTTATAGGGCGGTCTTCATTGTTTCTCCTAACAAGGACAATGTATGCGCTCGACCACCTTTTATGACCATACAGGATGTATCCACTCCATCCTAAAGGGAGTCAAGTCTCCCGAATGACACACTTGCTGATTCATTTCAGAAGTTGTAGTCCAGACCAGTTGTAGGGTGATGAAAAACCTTGAAAAGTCATTGCTAAAATCGACTGGAAATCTACCAGGCCTCAACATCAAACAGGGAAACTGGTAGTCAAAGCTTATCTCAATGAGGGAGATTTGCTAGCCAAATGGGAAGCGCACCATGATACACAAAATGTCAGTGATTGATCAGATTCCCAGTGGATAACCTCCGGAAAGGTAAGATATCAGCTTTTAAGCCTGATGAACCTCAATCTTTATGGTTGAAATAACGGATTAGACGGTTACCTCATAACCATCGATGATATCCGGACGTAATGTGTATCCTCCTAAGCACATTATTTTCTACCGACATCTCGCGATGTTAGGTACTGTGGGAGGCTTGGCTTGACCAATTGCGGGGTAGCCCGTACGTTCTCTTGGCACACATGGTTCGATTGTTACATCTTTGGTGCTTGGTTCCTACTTGATTCCCGGTTTCTTTGAAGACTTTTATTATGGTTCGAGATTCTCTATTTCATCAGTATGGTACGTTATCGAGATTATTTTTGGTTACTATTTTGATTCATATTGATTGCGGTTTGGGAAGTTCCATCGGGGGAATGCAAGTGGGAACCATGGTTGTTATTTACTCCAAATCGTGCCCACGCTAGTTGCTTGTTTGGTTCTTGTTCGTTTGATTCTACATATTTGCTTGAAGACGTTATTTTATTATAGAAGATTATTATCGAGTTCATTGCTTGAGGACAAGCAAAACTCTAGTGTGGGGTTGTTTGATATCGCATATTTCATATGCATTTTCCTTAGCGATATCGGTTACATTTTGGTCCTTATGGATACGATTTGGAGTTATTTCGGTTAAAGTTGTGAAAGTTTGAGTCCAAGACCAAGAAGGTTAAATTTGATGTTATTTGATGGTTTTGGACGTGTTTCGTTGTTTACAAGTGAAAAGGTTTGATTCGGTTCGAGTTTGGGTGTTAATATTGAGTTTTCAGCTTCGTTTCAGCATTTGTTACATGGAGCGCCGCTCCAAAAGGGCGCGCGCCGCGCCATTTAACTACAAAAACAGTTCGAGCATATCAGAAAACAAAATGTGGGTTTCCAGATAATCGGCGCGCCGCGCGGGTCAGATGGCGCGCCGCGCGGGGTTGTGCCCGGGTTCAGAATTTCCTCCTATAAAAGCCCGAATTATACCCTAACTTATCATAATCGTATCCTGACGAATTCCAGCCACTTTTTGACGAACTTAGGTGATTTTTGGAGATCTTCAAGGTCATTCTAAGGTATTAATCATTCCGGGAACAAGTCTCGATTCGTGTATCTTTCAGATTTCAATCTTTAATTAGTTTTATTCTTTTGTTATCAACAATGAATTATTCTATGTCTTTGATTGTTATTTTGATTTCAGCCATGATTGTAGGCTAAACCTTATATGTTTGTCTAGATTGAATATTTGCAAGTGTTTGGATGATACTTTAATGTTTTATTAATTGATGCATGATAATTATGAGTTTTGATTAAGAACCATTCTTGTGGGTGTTAATTATTGATACTAGGTTGATTAGTGAATCTTGTTTGAACAAAGGGAACCCTGTTTCAATTTAGTGATCTAATTTCCAATTGATTTGTCTTAACCGATTGGGTGCTTACTGGACCAAGGGGGTAAACCGGGTATGGTAATTAAATAAAACAGGGGTGAATTGTGTGGAGCGAACGCGTAACCAATTGAATCTTAATCTTGTAATTAGTTAGTTACTAAGTCACAAACGAAAGATAGTTTTTGGTGAAAGGGAACCCTAAGCCAATAAGTCCTAGTTTGATGTGTTTGCTAAAAGAGAACTCTGGGTAAACCGACTCTGTAATTGCGTGCATTGATTAATAGAACTAGTGCTTAATAACAAATCATCCAACACTGCGAATAGGATATCTAGGCGAACATTCTTTTATCCATTGAATTCAAATATCTTTATTTTTCTGTCGAGTCTGCATTTCTTTTATTTAAACTTAAAAACCAAAAATATTGTCTTTTATTTTCAAAGCTATCTTGATTTGGCTAATCGTTAAATAGCCGCAAAACGAACTATCTAGTACTTTCAACTTTCATAGTTTAACTTAGTTTACTTTTCTTAGTTGCAAACTTAATTCTCACGTTAATACTGTCCTTGGAACGATACTTGGAATTACCATTTTTATACTATTGCACGATCGGGTACACTGCCCGTTAGTGTGTAGTAATCTTTAAACCAGGCATATTTCCAGTGATAAATTTATATACTAGATTTCACACATCAGAGGTCAAAACCTGACCACGGCTTAGGCCGCGCCGCGACCCAGGATTGTCGCGCCGCGACAATACACGGGAGCTGGTACCTGGTCAGTCTCAAATGTCCAAGTCTCAATTCCAAACACTTTCAAGCATAACTCGCAAACCGCTAATACTTAGAACTCGTCTCTTATATCGTTAGAATGGTAATTTGACAAGGAACACAACTAAATACATTTCACCAACCAAAAACGTTATTTGTAACAATTGGCTTTCCAAAGTAAATGATCAATTAATGCACACATTTAATATTCAAATTTGATAAGTGCACATTTATGATTTGGGCATTTAATGCATACATACAACATGCCGTTTTGTAGGTAATCGAGCATACAATACAACTAACTACTTACTAACAATAATTCATGGCATTCAATGCATCAAATATTCATTTCAAGCTTATCAAACCCTAACCCAATTTCACCAATATCACTAATCAAGTTTATGGAGTTTTCTCAAGCAACCTATACATAAAATTGGAGCTAGTGATACTAGAAACACATTTAATACGTGCATTCATAACATTTAACAACATTCAAACAACCAAATCACCAAATCAAACACACCAAAGTTCATACTCAAGCTAGTTACTTCAAATAACGAAATCGAGCATATATATCATATATTCATGCTAGACTTGAGCCATAGACACTAATTAATAACTTTATAAGTTCAAAATATCAAGAACACAAAATCTAGTGATTTTAGAAAGTTACCCAAACTTGATGAAGTCGGTATGGAATCGAAGAGGAAGTTGCAAGGATTCCAAATATGTAATTTGTTTTGCAAGACACCCTCTAGCTTGGATTTAGATGATGATTCTTTGATATGGAGTTTGAGAGAAAATTGGAAAGTAGTAAAGAAAAAGAGAAATGAAATGAAAAAGGTGGGAGGAAGGGGTTGACTAGTCAAATGCTAGTCACCTCTTTGGCACTTTGGCGAAACTAGTCCCTCAAGTTCAGTTGCGGGTGAGTGAATTACCTAAACGAGATATTTTTAAAACGCGTATTAACGGGAGATGTTATAAACATATAACGGGATTTAAATAGTTAAACGGAAAAGTAAATGGAAAAAGGCGGGATGTTACATTACCTACTCCTTAAAAGAAATTTCGTCCCGAAATTTAAGTAGGCGTAGTAGTCGTTGTTACTTCCTTGGAATTTCGCGTTTCCGGAAACGGGAATAAATGAGGGTATTTCTTTTGCATTTGATCTTGCCTTTCCCAAGTAAACTCGGGTCCCCTTTTGGTGTTCCAACGGACTTTAACAATCGGAATTCGGCTTTGTTTAAATGTCTTGACGGAGGTGTCCACAATTTCAACCGGTTCCTCCATAAAATGAAGTTTGTCATCAATTGTAAGTTCCTCGAGAGGGATGATGATATCGGGTTCGGCAAGACACTTTTTCAAGTTAGATACATGGAAGGTAGGATGGACGGAGTTCAATTGAGGTGGAAGATCTAAACGATAAGCAACGGTTCCAATACGCTCCAAAATTTCGAAAGGACCAATATACCGCGGATTTAGCTTCCCGCGTTTCCCAAAACGGATTACACCTTTCCAAGGTGCGACTTTTAACATTACGCGGTCACCGACTTGAAATTCAAGGTCGTTGCTGTAGTGACCCGAACTTTTCCATGTTTATATATATTAATTGAGATTGATATTTACATGATTAAATGTTTCCAACATGTTAAGCAATCAAACTTGTTAAGACTTGATTAATTGAAATATGTTTAATATAGACAATTAACCACCCAAGTTGACCGGTGATTCACGAACGTTAAAACTTGTAAAAACTATATGATGACATATATATGGATATATATATAGTTAACATGATACTATGATAAGTAAACATATCATTAAGTATATTAACAATGAACTACATATGTAAAAACAAGACTACTAACTTAATGATTTTTAAACAAGACATATATGTAACGATTATCGTTGTAAAGACATTTAATGTATATATATCATATTAAGAGATATTCATACATGATAATATCATGATAATATAATAATTTAAAATCTCATTTGATATTATAAACATTGGGTTAACAACATTTAACAAGATCTTTAACCTAAAGGTTTCAAAACAACACTTGCATGTAACGACTAACGATGACTTAACGACTCAGTTAAAATGTATATACATGTAGTGTTTTAATATGTATTTATACACTTTTTAAAGACTTCAATACACTTATCAAAATACTTCTACTTAACAAAAATGCTTACAATTACATCCTCGTTCAGTTTCATCAACAATTCTACTCGTATGCACCCGTATTCGTACTCGTACAATACACAGCTTTTAGATGTATGTACTATTGGTATATACACTCCAATGATCAGCTCTTAGCAGCCCATGTGAGTCACCTAACACATGTGGGAACCATCATTTGGCAACTAGCATGAAATATCTCATAAAATTACAAAAATATGAGTAATCATTCATGACTTATTTACATGAAAACAAAATTACATATCCTTTATATCTAATCCATACACCAACGACCAAAAACACCTACAAACACTTTCATTCTTCAATTTTCTTCATCTAATTGATCTCTCTCAAGTTCTATCTTCAAGTTCTAAGTGTTCTTCATAAATTCTACAAGTTCTAGTTACATAAAATCAAGAATACTTTCAAGTTTGCTAGCTCACTTCCAATCTTGTAAGGTGATCATCTAACCTCAAGAAATCTTTGTTTCTTACAGTAGGTTATCATTCTAATACAAGGTAATAATCATATTCAAACTTTGGTTCAATTTCTATAACCATAACAATCTTATTTCAAGTGATGATCTTACTTGAACTTGTTTTCGTGTCATGATTCTGCTTCAAGAACTTCGAGCCATCCAAGGAACCGTTGAAGCTAGATCCATTTTTCTATTTTCCAGTAGGTTTATCCAAGTAACTTAAGGTAGTAATGATGTTCATAACATCATTCTATTCATACATATAAAGCTATCTTATTCGAAGGTTTAAACTTGTAATCACTAGAACATAGTTTAGTTAATTCTAAACTTGTGCGCAAACAAAAGTTAATCCTTCTAACTTGACTTTTAAAATCAACTAAACACATGTTCTATATCTATATGATATGCTAACTTAATGATTTAAAACCTGGAAACACGAAAAACACCGTAAAACCGGATTTACGCCGTCGTAGTAACACCGCGGGCTGTTTTGGGTTAGTTAATTAAAAACTATGATAAACTTTGATTTAAAAGTTGTTATTCTGAGAAAATGATTTTTATTATGAACATGAAACTATATCCGAAAATTATGGTTAAACTCAAAGTGGAAGTATGTTTTCTAAAATGGTCATCTAGACGTCGTTCTTTCGACTGAAATGACTACCTTTACAAAAATGACTTGTAACTTATTTTTCCGACTATAAACCTATACTTTTTCTGTTTAGATTCATAAAATAGAGTTCAATATGAAACCATAGCAATTTGATTCACTCAAAACGGATTTAAAATGAAGAAGTTATGGGTAAAACAAGATTGGATAATTTTTCTCATTTTAGCTACGTGAAAATTGGTAACAAATCTATTCCAACCATAACTTAATCAACTTGTATTGTATATTATGTAATCTTGAGATACCATAAACACGTATACAATGTTTCGACCTATCATGTCGACACATCTATATATATTTCGGAACAACCATAGACACTCCATATGTGAATGTTGGAGTTAGCTATACAGGGTTGAGGTTGATTCCAAAATATAATATAGTTTGAGTTGTGATCAATAAGGAGATACGTATACACTGGGTCGTGGATTGATTCAAGATAATATTTATCGATTTATTTCTGTACATCTAACTGTGGACAACTAGTTGTAGGTTACTAACGAGGACAGCTGACTTAATAAACTTAAAACATCAAAATATATTAAAAGTGTTGTAAATATATTTTGAGCATACTTTGATATATATGTATATATTGTTATAGGTTCGTGAATCAACCAGTGGCCAAGTCTTACTTCCCGACGAAGTAAAAATATGTGAAAGTGAGTTATAGTCCCACTTTTAAAATCTAATATTTTTGGGATGAGAATACATGCAGGTTTTATAAATGATTTACAAAATAGACACAAGTACGTGAAACTACATTCTATGATTGAATTATCAAAATCGAATATGCCCCTTTTTATTAAGTCTGGTAATCTAAGAATTAGGGAACAGACACCCTAATTGACGCGAATCCTAAAGATAGATCTATTGGGCCTAACAAACCCCATCCAAAGTACCGGATGCTTTAGTACTTCGAAATTTATATCATATCCGAAGGGTGTCCCGGAATGATGGGGATATTCTTATATATGCATCTTGTTAATGTTGGTTACCAGGTGTTCACCATATGAATGATTTTTATCTCTATGTATGGGATGTGTATTGAAATATGAAATCTTGTGGTGTATTGTTACGATTTGATATATATAGGTTAAACCTATAACTCACCAACATTTTTGTTGACGTTTAAAGCATGTTTATTCTCTGGTGAATACTAAGAGCTTCCGCTGTTGCATACTAAAATAAGGACAAGATTTGGAGTCCATGTTTGTATAATATTGTGTAAAAACTGCATTCAAGAAACTGATTTCGATGTAACATATTTGTATTGTAAACCATTATGTAATGGTCGTGTGTAAACAGGATATTTTAGATTATCATTATTTGATAATCTACGTAAAGCTTTTTAAACCTTTATTTATGAAATAAAGGTTATGGTTTGTTTTAAAAATGAATGCAGTCTTTGAAAAACGTCTCATATAGAGGTCAAAACCTCGCAACGAAATCAATTAATATGGAACGTTTTTAATCAATAAGAACGGGACATTTCAGTTGCGTCTTTTATCGATATAGCACTTTTGACGACTCCGGGCCGTCCGAAGCCTATCTCGGATTTGAACGATCTTCTCGGTGGTTTCGTGAATGAGTTCGGGTCCGGTCGCCTACTTCGGCCCAACAAAGAGGAGAACGGCATTTTCGGCCATATAACGCTTCGAATGGGGCGGCGTTAATACTCGCGTGATAACTATTATTGTAAGAGAACTCTGCGAGAGGTAAGTGCTTGTCCGAAGCTTTTCCAAAATCCACCACGCAAGCTCGTAACATGTCCTCCAAGGTTTGAATTGTGTGTTCGCTTTGTCCATCGGTTTGGGGATGATATGCGGTGCTCATGTCTAAATGCGTTCCCAACGCTTCTTGCAAGGTACGCCAAAATCTAGAAACAAAACGGCCATCTCGGTCGGAGATAATCGATAAAGGTATACCGTGTCGAGCTACGATCTCCTTTATGTAAAGTTGTGCAAGTTTCTCCATTTTGTCGGTTTCTTTCATAGCGAGAAAGTGTGCGGATTTGGTGAGAGGGTCAACAATAACCCAAATGGTATCATAACCGCCAGTCGTTTTTGGTAGTTTGGTGATAAAATCCATTGTTATTCTTTCCCACTTCCATTGCGGGATTTCGGGTTTTTGAAGTAGTCCGGACGGTCTTTGGTGTTCGGCTTTGACTTTGGAACATGTCAAACACTTGGAAACATAAGTAGCTACGTCCCTTTTGATGTTCGGCCACCAATATAGTTGTTTAAGGTCGTGGTACATCTTATTGGCACCGGGGTGAATAGAGTATCGTGACTTATGGGCTTCATCTAAAATAAGGCTTCGTAGGTCCCCATAACTAGGCACCCAAATCCTTCCGGCGAAATATTGGAGTCCGGTTTCCTTGATTTCGAATCGAGAGACGAGAATATTCAAGAGCTCGTGTGAAATGTTTTCATCCTTGAGAGCCTCATCTTGGGCTACCCGAATCTGGCTATTAAGGTTGGTGTGGATGGTGATGTTTAAGGCTCGGACACGAAGAGGCACCGCTCTTTCTTTTCGACTTAAGGCATCGGCTACTACATTTACCTTCCCGGGATGGTAACGAAGCTTGCAATCGTAATCGTTTAAGGTTTCAATCCACCATCGTTGTCTCATGTTTAGTTGCTTTTGGTCGAAGATGTGTTGGAGAATTTTGTGATCGGTAAAGATAGTACTCTTGGTTCCATAAAGATAGTGTCTCCACATTTTAAGTGCAAAGACAACGGCTTCGAGTTCGAGATCATGTGTCGTATAGTTTCGTTCATGAATTTTGAGTTGTCGAGAAGCATAAGAAATGACTTTCGTTCGTTGCATCAACACACACCCAAAACCATGTTTCGAGGCATCGCAATACACAACAAAATCGTCATTGCCTTCGGGAAGTGACAAGATAGGAGCGGTGGTTAGCTTTGTTTTCAAGATTTGAAATGCGGATTCTTGTTCGGTCGCCCAATTGAATTTCTTTCCCTTGTGAGTTAAAGCGGTTAGAGGACGAGCAACCAAAGAAAAATCCTTGATGAATCTACGGTAGTATCCGGCGAGACCCAAGAATTGACGAATATGAGTAGGTGTAGTAGGAGTCTCCCATTTACTAATGGCTTCGATTTTCAATGGATCGACTTTAATACCTTGGTCACTTACAACATGACCAAGAAATTGAACTTCCTTCAACCAAAATTCACACTTGGAGAATTTGGCATAGAGTCGTTCTTGTCTTAAAAGTTCAAGCACAAGTCGGAGGTGTTCCTCGTGTTCTTCTTCACTTTTTGAATAAACTAAAATATCATCGATGAACACGATAACGAATTTGTCAAGATACGGTTTACACACGCTGTTCATAAGATCCATGAACACCGCCGGTGCGTTAGTTACAAGAAATTCATAACTACCATAACGAGTTCGGAAAGCAGTTTTAGAGACATCTTCCCCCTTAACCCTCAATTGATGATAACCCGAGCGGAGATCAATTTTTGAATATACACAAGACCCTTGTAATTGATCAAAGAGGTCATCGATGCGAGGAAGTGGATATCGGTTCTTAACCGTCAATTTGTTTAGTTCACGATAGTCAATGCACATTCGTAGGGATCCGTCTTTCTTTTTAACAAACAAAATCGGAGCTCCCCAAGGTGAATGGCTAGGTTGGATAAAACCACGATCAAGTAGTTCTTGGATTTGACTTTGTAATTCTTGCATTTCGGATGGAGCGAGTCTATATGGTGCACGTGCTACGGGTGCGGGTCCCAGAATAAGATCGATTTGGAATTCAACCGGTCGATGAGGTGGAAGACCAGGCAATTCGTCGGGAAATACATCGGAATAGTCACTAACAATTGGCATATCATCGATGTGCTTCTCATCGGACTCGGCTTTCTTAACGTGAGCAAGGATCGCAAAACAACCCTTACGGAGTAGTTTTCTAACTTTAATACACGAAACGAGGTTGAGTCCGGTGCAACTCTTATCGCCATAGACGATCAAAGGTTCACCATTCTCGATAGGGATTCGGATTGCGTTAAGATCACAAAGGATGTGAGATTTCATTTTGGCTAGCCAATTCATACCGATTATTACATTGAAGCTCCCTAGTTCCATGGGTATCAAGTCAATTTCAAACTCATTACCCAAAATGTTTAACGTACACCCCCGGTAATATGTGTCGGCACTCAATAGTTTTCAGTTGGCCACTTCAATGGTATAGGTGGTATCTAGTGGAAGTGGTGGAGTGTTAAAAGAATGAGTCAAAGTCTTGGATACAAAACTCTTATCGGCACCCGAATCGAATAAACAAGTAACATAAGTGTTGTTGAGGAGAAACGTACCCGTAACTAATTCATTGTCATCTCGGGCTTCCTCGGTGTTGATGTTGAAAGCTCGTCCGCGTGTGTTGGTGTTGGCTTTCTTCTTCGGACACGCATTTCTAAAATGACCCATTTGGCCACATTCGTAACAAGTACCCGGTTTTGGTGCATTGGGCACCTTTTGAGTGACGGGGGCGGCACTTCTACAATCGTTGGTCACATGACCACCCCTTTGGTACCGGTGGCAAAATAGATTGCTACATTCACCATAGTGGTGTTTGTGGCATTTGTTGCAAAAGGGTTTATTTCCGCCATAACTTTTCTTGGCGTCGGAGGTGTAAGGCTTCTTAGCAAAGTTGTTGTTGCTTGATTGGGAGGGTTCCCACTTTCTTTTTTTGCCGCCTGATTTATCCTCGGCCTTAGGTGCCGAAACTACGATTTTGTCAACCGTTTCGATCAATTGGCGGGCTATGTTCAAAGCTTGTTGTAGGTTAGCGGGTTTGGATGACATCACTCCTTGTTTGATGCTCTTTGGAAGACCATCCATATAAAGTTCAACCCTTTGTGATTCGGGGTTCACGAGGTTTGGACACATCAAGGATAGTTCGGCGAATCGTTGATTATAGGCCTTGAGATCGTTTCCGACCGCCTCCAAGGTTCTTAGCTCTTGTTCGAGCTTTCAGGTTTCTTCGCGAGGGAAATATTCGATGACCATCTTTTCCCTTAAATCGGCCCAAGAGAGGGCGTGAGCTTCATCGGTACCCACTGATTGTACATAAGTATTCCACCATGTAAGAGCGACACCGGTGAAGGTGTGAGTGGAGTATTTGACTTTATCTTGGTCACGACAACCGCTTATGCTAAAAACGGCTTCCGTTTGTTCGAACCATCGAGTGAGTGCAACCAGTCCCCGGTTCCATCAAAAGTGTGAGGTTTGCACCCCATGAAGGATTTGTAGGAGCACCCTTCGTTTGAGTTACCGGCTCCATTGTTGTTGTTGTTGTGGTTGTTGTTATTGTTGGAGGAGTGATCGGCCATGGCCGCTTCCACGGCGGTGGCTATCATTCGTTGTAGAGCTTGTTCGGGAGTCTCATGGCATGGCACACGACGAGGAGGCATTGTTCCTTCAAAACACAAGAATACCGTTGATTAGTATTCTTAATAATACTAACCATGATATGGAATAAGGATAGAGAGAAATTTTCCTTGACTCGCCTTAAATTCTTTATGTCATAATGTCGGAATGTTCATATGAGTCACCGTAATATAATCCCGGAAATTATATTACCCTAATTCATATGTGCATTCAACACTAATTCATATAGTCAAGGTGGCGCGTCAATTGAATCAAGTAACGTGAGATTAAGATTGAATAAGAATTAGATATGATAGACGAGTTCGAGTATAATGCACAAGTAGTCAAGTAATTCCTACTTCAAGTCTATATGCCGGTTGTAGTCTAGACTCACTAATGTACCCTATGACTCGGGGTTGACACCAATGAACTCTAAATCCCTACAACCAATGCTCTGATACCATCTGTAGCGACCCGACCAAATCATGTTTGACGGCGCCGACTACTTAGGTCCCGTTACATGGTCATAAGTCTTTAACATGACGTTTGACCAAAACATGTCGCATTCATTTCATAAGCAAAAGGATGTTTCAAGTTTACAAATGTAGTTAAAAGACTAGTTACATTACAAATTTTAACGTACGAATGAAACCCATGCGACAAAATTTAAAGTAGTCAAAAGACGCTCCAACTATGCACGTATACACGACAACCAAGCAAGTATCAAAAAGAGTGCGGAAGCATGTATCAAGTAGCTTTCAAGGACCTGAGAAAACATATAGAAAACTGTCAACGAAAATGTTGGTGAAATCATAGGTGTTTTAGTAAACGTTGCATTTGAACCACAAGATTTAATATAATATGATTATCAAAATCATTTTCATTCCAAAGTTTGTTATTTGTTTCGCGGGCACCCAATTATCAAACTTACCTGTTTTACACCCTTTGCGTAGTGTTAGAACATACACTAGACCCGAAAATATATTTCATCCGCTAACGGTAGCGAACCGTCCGAATGAGGCTCGTTAAGCCCATGTGATCACATAATATAAGTTCACGTTTACACCCTGCAAGTGTAACTAATGATAATTGGATTGAGAATTTTTGTTCAAACCTGTACGTGGAATGTTCGTTTTCGTACTTGTGTTCAATGTATAAAAGTATGATACGTATATGTTTTTCATCCCATAGTTTAAAGCATAAAAGTTGTTCAAAAGATGGGACTATGATCTCACCTTGAGTGCACGTATGAAAAATACTTCACAAGGTAACGTGTGCGAAGGATAGTGCTAGTCTTGACCTAAACAAATAGGTCGTATCAATAACGGTAAACACGATAGGTTAAAGATGTTCAATTAGTCTTATGGCTCGTTACGACTCGATTATGTAACATGTGAAATCAAATTGTCAAATTTCATGCAAGATACATGTATAGAAACAAGTTAGGAAGGTTGCATAATCATTTGGTTAAGTTTGATAAAAAGTCAAACTTTGGTCGGTCAAAGTCAACGAAAAAGTCAACACATTCGGGTCAGGTCCCGAACTATTTTTCTGAGGTTTTTATTCATATATAAACATGTTAGAACAAGTCTCATGTGAATCGGAGATCCATAGGGTGCCAAACATTTTTCATAATTTGACCAAGGAGGTCAGAACCTGACCACGGCTTAGGCCAGGCCACGCCGCGACCCAGGATTGTCGCGCCGCGACAATACACGGGAGCTGGTACCTGGTCAGTCTCAAATGTCCAAGTCTCAATTCCAAACACTTTCAAGCATAACTCGCAAACCGCTAATACTTAGAACTCGTATCTTATATCGTTAAAATGGTAATTTGACAAGGAACACAACTAAATACATTTCACTAACCAAAAACGTTATTTGTAACAATCGGCTTTCCAAAGTAAATGATCAATTAATGCATACATTTAATACTAAAATTTGATAAGTGCACATTTATGATTTGGGCATTTAATGCATACATACAACATGCCGTTTTGTAAGCAATCGAGCATACAATACAACTAACTACTTACTAACAATAATTCATGGCATTCAATGCATCAAATATTCATTTCAAGCTTATCAAACCCTAACCCAATTTCACCAAAATCACTAATCAAGTTTATGGAGTTTTCTCAAGCAACCTACACATCAAATTGGAGCTAGTGATACTAGAAACACATTTAATACGTGCATTCATAACATTTAACAACATTCAAACAACCAAATCACCAAATCAAACACACCAAAGTTCATACTCAAGCTAGTTACTTCAAATAACTAAATCGAGCATATATATCATATATTCATGTTAGACTTGAGCCATAGACACTAATTAACAACTTTGTAAGTTCAAAATATCTAGAACACAAAATCTAGTGATTTTAGAAAGTTACCCAAACTTGATGAAGTCGGTATGGAATCGAAGAGAAAGTTACAAGGATTCCAAATATGTAATTTGTTTTGCAAGATACCCGCTAGCTTGGATTTAGATGATGATTCTTTGATATGGAGTTTGAGAGAAAATTGGAAAGTAGTAAAGAAAAAGAGAAATGAAATGAAAAAGGTGGGAGGAAGGGGTTGACTAGTCAAATGCTAGTCACCTCTTTGGCACTTTGGCGAAACTAGTCCCTCAAGTTCGGTTGCGGGTGAGTGAATTACCTAAACGAGATATTTTTAAAACGCGTATTAACGGGAGATGTTATAAACATATAACGGGATTTAAATAATTAAACGGAAAAAGGCGGGATGTTACATCATTCATGTGATAATACACTGATTTGTACGATTTTGAAAAAGAAGAACAAATCATAAACAGGTTGAAAGTGATTTGAAACTGAATATGTAATAATTTGTATATATATATATATTTGTATATGACAGTAATTGTATCTATATGTAATTAGATATATATAACTGTATTTATGTACGTATATGTACCTGATAATAATCTGTGTTATTACTATATACGTATATTAATAATAATATCAATACTAATAATAATTATGTAAATAATAACAATAAATTAATAATAATGAAAATAATATCAATAATAATAATAACTATATTAATAATAATAATAAATAATAATGATACTAAAAATGATAATTTTAATAAGTTTAATAATAATAATCATAATAAAAATGATATCACTAATATTATAACTAATACTAGTAATAACACTACTTATTAAAAATGATATCACTAATGATAATCAAAATAAATTGTATTACTTTTATATTAATGATTCTTAATGGTAATGGTAATAAAAATATCTAATAATAATACTAATATTAATCATACATCTAAAATTATAATTTTACTACTTGTTATAATAATATTAACTATGGTAATAATAATATTAATAATAATAATACTATAACATATAAAATGTATCAAATTTCATATTATAATTTTAATAATGTCAATAGTACTGACATTATTATTAATAATAATAATGGATGTAAAAATAATGTAATAACTATAATTAAACATGTAATTATATTTAATATATTAATTTTACAATTTACTACTTATGTAATGTTTACTAATTATACAATATATAATTGAATTATTACATATAATAATACTTATACATAGAATTCCTATATATTTATGTGTATAGATTTATTACAACATACATATTATATTAGTTGTGTATAGGGTTCATATATATTTGTATATTTTTATTTTAGTAACATCTTAAATGATTTTGTATATTACTCTACATATTTAATTCAAATGATTAAATGGTATTATATTAATTCAACTTAATATATACACTTATATTTATATTTACACACAATTTTTTTTTACTTATTTATTTACACACAATTGTTCGTGAATCGTCGGGAATAGTTAAAGGTTAACTGAATATATGAAAATAGTTCAAAAATTTTTAGACTCAACATTACAGACTTTGCTTATCATGTCGAAACCATATAAAGATTAAGTTTAAATTTGGTCGGAAATTTCCGGGTCGTCACAGTACCTACCCGTTAAAGAAATTTCGTCCCGAAATTTGAGTGAGGTGGTCATGGCTAATGATAAAAATGTTTTCATGACGAATATGAGTTGATAAATAGAGTTTTATCATCATCGATTATTATAGATAAAACGATTCGATTATGTGAAGCGTATGAGTGAAGTTATCTCAAAAGAGTGAAATGAGAAACAAAGATTCATCTTGATTTTTGATGTAGTCATTGTTGAATTCCGGAATTCAAGGAATTTAAAGAAAATCTTGGAAATCTATAAGATTTGATTCTTCGGTGAATAAGGAAATTAAGATCTCTATAATGAAATGCGAAAATCTGCCTTGATTTCTATATCAGATATTTATCTATAAATTAACTTCTTCCGTTCCATTACTTTTAACTCTCCTATACTCAATTCCCAAATTCAAAGGATTGTGAAAATGCTTAATCCAGTTCTGATCCTTGTCCTTATCCTGACTATCGCAACAATCATTCTCCTTTTCCAACTTCCACCGAAGGAATCTGTTTACTTCTACTTTGCCCTTAGGGTTATAGTGTTTTTAATTCTCCCGTGTCTTTATGTTGCGATAAACATTGATATATACGGTTTGTAATTTATGAGTTGTTATCGGGCTTTATATTCTCCCTTATATTTCGGAGTTCCATGCTTTTGTTTTCTCTTCCCGACTTTAAGTCAAACGAATAATGGTCCAGAATTCGTAAGTATGGAGTTTCGAATGAACATAATATTCTAAGCAGAAAAGATCGAAATAGCACGATTTATGAACAACCGTTGGAATTATGGAAAAACAGAAATATCAAGGGAATATTTCCATGATATGCTTAACGGTTAAGTAGAATGAAAGAGTCGTGTAACATGGCACATGATGAGGGTATGATCTGTGAACCATCATCATGTTTCATTAGAAATTCATCATGACTTACTGTAATATAATCACGTGTGCCAAGCGTCATTATATTATACTAACTCATGCTTCAATTCCCAACACTTCTCCAGCAATCATTCATAATTTAAACTCAAATTTATAGAAGGATAGAAACTAAAATAGTTTCTTTTATGATGTAACAAAGATAGTACGAGGAGATAAATAATTTCGGATGAAAATATTTATGAAAATATCTTCAGAAATATCGAAGATATTTATGATGATATTTTTGGAATTTTTAAGTTCGAAGGTTTATGAAGAAAAATTTTCCGCAAGATTTTAACGTAACTTCAGGGCAAGATATACGCTGAAGACTTCATTGGATACAAAATTACCTGGATTCTTTGGATATAGGGTATGATCCTTGTATTTGTCCTTGGTCTCCTTCATGGTTTGCTCAATCCGTTTTTCAGTACCAAATTTTCTATCGAGTGTTCCCAACACTCCATTCTTTTATCATTAATTTTGGCCATTAAGACCATTTACTACATGCTGCTTCATCAGTATTTTCAAAATTAACGGATCTGGATCATTGGTTATCAAACTGATGGGTTTCAAGAGAATTGTGTTTTTAGATAATTTAAACACTGATTTCTGGTAATTGGTATGACAATTCTAGTTACAAGGTGCGGATGAGTTCATGATAAGACTTCAATAGATAAATATAGTGATTTGTCTGAGAGATTTAAGCCAAGGAGCAACGAGGTTGTTGGTACGTCTGCTGGTGATGTGGTGGAATATAAAAGGTTCTCCGATAACAATAAAAGAGCATGCATATATATCAAGGTTATAATAAGGTTGTTTCGAATGAAAAGTCGAAGTTGACTTGCTGGAGCTGTGACAAAATTGGCTAATTTGAAAAGGGATTGCAAAGTTATTTTTGGTAATAACAACCCCCAAAGGGTTAGTACAGATACGTTTTAAACATTTACTCAGGTTCCGAGTGTTTTTAGGTGCATAACTATGTGCATCAATCTTTTCTTCCGTAGATGAAGTGCGGTTGGTTCATCCTCTCGATTGAAGTGTTTTCAAGAATTATGAAGTGTTTTCAAGAATTATGAAATGTTTGAATGCATATTGGAATTGTCAAGATACAAATGAGGTTTAAGATGAAATTAAGTGGCATACTTGAAGAATTGTTTAGTTTCATATGTTATAATCAATATTTTAATTCATTTTAATTGTCCAATGTTTTCTTCATTATGCCATTTGTTGGATTCTGATAAGTCAAAATCCAAATATGAAATCGAATAAAAATGGTTATTCTGTGGTGAACAGATTCGTATATCTGTGGATGTAAGTAGGATAGTAAATGACTGTTGAATCAGATTCGAAGAATGTACAGTGTAACTTATTAATGTGAAACTAAATATTCCTCAGGTATTACCTACCCGTTAAAATATTTTCACCATTATCAGTTTGTACAAAAGAATTTTTAATTACAATCTTTATGAAAACATATATACATATATATTTTCTTCAAATGTAATCATGGATTTAATGAATTAATATGATATTAAACTCATATGATTTTCGGTTTGAGCTTGAATAAGTAATCTCTAAAACTATTAAGAAACCACATATTCTTCGCAGAATATTTCTTCAATGAAGTTATGGATCAATACTTTATCGTTAACTATTAGAAACCACATATTCTTCGCAGAATATTTCTTCAACGAAGTTATGGATCAATACTTCATCGTTCATTGTTGTTGGTACTTGATGTTATGCGAGGTGTATACAAAACAATATTATTTTTTACTACAAAACACTATTAAATACGATACATTTTTACACAAGTTATTTATTTGTTTATAGAGTGGATATACTTAAACCTTGCTACAACTCTTATAGGTAGTGTACCTAATCGTATAGTAGTGTAGTTTTTAGTAAGTCCTGTTCGTTCCACAGGGATCTTAGCCAAGTTTAACGCTATATTAGTTTTAACTTATAATTGTAAAAATACGAATATATTTATATATATATATATATATATATATATATAAAAGATATATAAGTAATATTATTATTATAAAAGGGGGTTTTTACCGTTTAATGACGGTTTGTCGATTTTAAAACTTAAGTCGCAGTTAAAACCTAATGTAAAATATTAAAAATAAATATAACTTAATTTAAGGCGTAAAGTAAATAACGATAATGAAATTGCGATAAATAAAATTGCGATAATTAAAAAGTACGATAATTAAAAGTGCAATTAAATACAATGACAGTAAATAAAAGTGCGATAATTAAAAGTGCAATTGAATATGAAATAAAGAAATTATGCTTATTTAAACTTTCGTAATCATGATGTTTGACGTGTTGATTTTAGTTTATTCTCATGAGTTAATTGTCCTTTATCCTGGATTATTTGATATGTCCATACGGATTTATCCATAATAGTCCATCAGTCATAATCATAAAATGCGGAAGTCTTCGTCAAATTATTCTTATTCCCGAAGTCAAATATTCCAACTAATTGGGGATTCGAATTGTAACAAGGTCTTAATACTTTGTTTAATGAATACACCAGGTTATCGACTGCGTGTAAACCAAGGTTTTAATACTTTGTTAACAATTACACCAATTACCCTTGAATGTAATCCACCCTTGTTTTAACTAGTCCATTAACTATTAATCCAGTCCCTTGTCCGGTAAAATGAACAATTATTGTTATTTATAGATATCCCGCCCACCGTACCCGATTAAGCGTATGTGATTATTTATAGATACGTCAAATTATAACCTTTATATTAAATTAACGAGGTATCGTTAAGCTAATACAAAACCCATTAATAGCCCATAGTCTAATTTCCACAAGTGTCGTTCCTTTATCCAAACCCCAATTATGGTCCAAAGCCCAATTACCCAATTTTAATATTTAGCCCAACATCACGACTACTTCGGCATTAAATAAGCATAATAATAACTTAGATACGAGACATTAATTTAAAAAGGTTGAACATAACTTACAATGATTAAAAATAGCGTAGCGTTACACGTACAGAATTTCGACTTACACCCTTACAACATTCGCTAACATACCCTTATTATTAGAATTTAAAATTAAAATTAAAATTATAATATATATATATATATATATATATATATATATATATATATATATATATATATTATACGAGTGAGATAGAGAGATAGATGAAAAGATATGTTAATTGATCACCAAACTGTGAAATTTATAGGAGTGTGGCCAGCTACCTACTGCCATGCGATCGCATGGAAAATGCACCTCCAGGCCATGCAATCGCATGGCCTCTTTTTCTAGCTCACATGAACTTGTTTTCTTTCTTGCCGACGGTATTTAATAATAATATAATACATAAATAATTTATAGAATTATTTAAATATTATATTATATTCGTGTGCATAGTTGACTTGTAATTTTTAGTCCGTTGCGTCGAGCGTTGAAAGTTGACTCCGGTCCCGGTTCCGGATTTTCGAACGTCCTTGCGTACAATTTAATATCTTGTATTTTGCATTTTGCGTCTTGTACTCTTGTAATTTTGAGACGTTTCTTATCAATAATTTGAACCACTTTGATTGTACTTTGTACTTTTGAGCTTTTTGGTCGTTTGCGTCTTCAATTCGTCGAATCTGTCTTTTATCTTCACCTTTTATTATTTAAACGAATATAACTTGTGAATAGAACAATTGCAACTAAAAGCTTGTCTTTCTTGAGGGATAATGCTATGAAATATATGTTCGTTTTTAGCATTATCAAATATTTCCACACTTGAGCGTTGCTTGTCCTCAAGCAATATAGTCTTGAAATAAAAATACTAGAATCACTTCTTTATTCATCACACTTTGTACATCAGTGATTTCTATACGGCGGTATAAACAATGATAGTAACGTTGTGGTTTACAGTCCCACATGACTATGAAAATTTAGATCCTTAAGGAAATTGGATCTTTATGAAAACATTTGATCTTTTGAAAATTAAATCTAGTTTTTACCCTAGATAAGTTTTCAGGAATAACCCTTCACCGGTGTTTGCAAAATCTTTTTGTGGGTTTGATGGGTTTCATATTTGAAAATTTTAGCTCAAAACTTGCGGTTTTGTGTCACCCACTTGCTAACCTTGTATTGAGAAAGCAACGCGTCCAGTATACTTGCTCCGTATATTACCTTTCGATAAACTACCGTCCGGTTGTAAAGGAAAGCGTTGAACAAGCAACTGTTAGGGCAATATCCCGTGTCATGCTTTTAATTATGGTCTATAACGTGTCAGATGCAATTACTATCCTTTGTAGGAGCAATAGTAAAGCTCACCCTATAGTTTTTCGGTCTGGCACAAGGTCCTGTCTTTGACCATGCTATGCAACCACCGTTCTTACGGTTGATACCCGATTTGGTTCAGGTGACCTAATGAATTCCAGGTGAATTCCTACGATTTTACGTTCAATGGTAATGAACGCATTAAAAATGGGTTTTCAGAAAACAAATCGGTTTGTAATTTTTATCAAAATATTTTCTCGTTCAAGCTCGAGTTTAGATATCATTGAATTCCATGAGTTTGTAATTCTCAATCTTTAAAAGTCAATCTCTAGGATTGAGTAATATCAGTCTTAAAAGCTGATTTTTGATCTTTAAGGAGCTTATCCTTTCTGGGGATCTGATTCATTAGTCTTATCAAGCTAATTTGCACGGTGCCCTCCCCATTTTACGAGACAGATCCTCTCATGGTTAGAATAAGTCTGACCACTTGGCGACCCTGTTTGATGCTGAGGTCCGTGGATTTCCAGCTAATTTTCGAGAAAACTTTTCAAGGTTTTTCGTAGACTCTACAACTGGTCTGGACGACAACTTCCTGACCTAAATCAAGAAGCGCGTGTCTTTTTCAGAAGACTTTACTTCCTTTTAATGATGGAATTGATTCATCGTGTAGATCCACCTTTCTTTCAAATATATTACAGTTTTCCGGGTAATACAGATTAGTTTAGTCCAAAGCAAAAGTATCTTCAATTATTTGTTACAAAATATGTGATATATGTTTTAAATAACTTGGTAAAATTTTCCCACACTTGGCTTTTATTTTCCTTTCTTTGCCTTTTTATTGTCCTCTATTCCATTTTAAATGAATTCTAACATTTTGGGTTGTTTCTCAATTTATGTCTTTTCTGAGGTAACAATAATTTCGGTGTTAACACATAGTTTTATCGTTCATAAATATGTATAAACATGATTTTGAGTTCATTTAATTGAAAATTTTGAAAATTTTTACTAGAATTGGGTAGTCAGTATATAAGACTAGGGCTGTTCTTTATTATCAGAGAGCACTAGATTCTAATACAACTACTGCGTTACTAGTATTTTTAATGGTAACTAAGTGTATAAGTTAAAAATTTTAAAAATCTGAAAGAATTTAACCCCTTCCCACACTTAAGATCTTGCAATGCCCTCATTTGCAAGAAATCAGTAACAATTTAAATTATTGAGGGTGATTAGCGTAGAAAAATGATTAAATTTTACCAAAGTTTCCAAACATATTGGCGTTTGTTTGCTGAATGATAAATGGTGCACATCATTTGTTCATTCCGTCATGTTGTTACATCACATTTGTTTTTCGTTTTGTCGTCAAAATCAGTAGCTTTTGCTGGACTTAATTCCAGTCTTTGAAAATGCGTTGTTTTACCCTGTTGTGTACATGAAATAAAATACATACAATACAAATATAAACATGCATGGTAATTTGAAATGGGACTTAAAATCCCACTTTCAAATCAAATATGAAATATTAGTACAACAAATAAAAATATTAAACATTACAATAAAAGTATCAAAATATAATGTGTTTAAACATAAATAAATAGAAATAATAAAAAGATAAAAATCATAGAAATCACCAACAGGAACTATATCAATCTGGATAGGGGTTCCAGTTCATGTCGTCGTCCGGGTTCCATGGTTGGTGATAGGTGTACTGGTAGGCCTGGTTAGGGTCGTAGAGAGTATATGGTGGTCTCATCTCGGGCTGGTGTGGAGGATAGTAAGCGGGTCGGGTCGGTACATAGTGATCCTGAGGTGACAGCCGGCTCATGATCTGACGCTGATGATAGTCCCATATATCATGCTGTCGTTGCCTGGAATGCTCGTAATCATTCCGGGCTTGCCACTGCTCCATCTGACTAAATCTCTCCCCGTTTGTCATATCTACCTCATCTACACGCTGGTAGACATCAGTCATAGCCTCCCTAATGACATCCCTAATGTCATCCGCTTCCTCTATTTCCTCATCTGAACCTCTCTCTACCTGAGGATGACTACCTTCATAGGGTACTGCCTGGTTGCGTCTGCTCTTTAATACCTTAGCACCCTGATAGACCTTCAATCCTAAAGGCTCAACCTGTTCCCTACATTCCAAAAGTGGACCCCCTTGTTCCCTATCTACACCCAAATACTCTCCAATGAGAGTAACAAAAATACCTCCTCCTATTATTTCCCCTTCCTGTATTCCTTCCACCATCTTAGACAAATAAAAACCAACACAGTAAGGGATATTAACAAAGCCTCTTGGGTCTCGAATACACTTTAGGTAGAATAAATCATGTAAGGTCATTTTCGCCTTGTTGTGACCTCTCTGTGTAATCGAGTTAGCCAAAAATCTATGAATTATATGAAGCTCGGCTCTGTTAATATGTAAGTAGGAGTGTTTTCCTCCCAGCGTAAAAACATTATAATCTGACATACGCCTCCAGATGGCGTTCGCGTCAAAATTCCTATCTACCCTTTCACCATGATAAATCAAATTAATACAATCGGGTAGTAGTAATTCACCAGGAGTATATATCTGCAAAGCCCTGGCCATGTCCAGCATGGACATCCTGTACATCCTACGGTCAAGTATAAACCTAAGAAAACTTCTATCATCTAATCTATCTACATCTGCATTTAACGCTATAGTACTCATAAGCTCAATACACCATTCCTTATATACAGGTCTACGAATGATGAATAGACGTTCTCAATCGAGAAAAGAAGAACTGCCATACCTTTGAATCAGTATCAGTCTAACACGGTTAGCTAGTTGGACCCTTTCCAAAGGATCCCAATCGATTACCCTCGGCACTTCTAAATTTTTCGGTATCAGTTTGAATTTATTACTTTGATATGTTGGGTAATCTCTCCAGCTTCTATCGAATCTCAGATTATGATGCAACGTGTGTTCAGGAATCGTTGGGTATTCTACTGGCGGATGCATCGGAAATACTATAAAGGCATCAACAAATTGTAGCGGATCATAATAAGGTACGTGTTGATCAGGTTGATGTTGTTGTTCCTGTTGTGGTTCTTGTTCGGGTTCTGGTTCGGGTTCTGGCTCGTATTGTAATTCTGGCTCAGGTTCCGGTTGTGGTTGTCTAGATGATGATGATGCACCTCCAGTTTCAGTATTTTTCTGCAAAATACATTAAACACAAAATTTGTGCATCCAAATATGCATTAGTGTTAGCAAAATAATAAACTAAAACAATTACAATGACATGTTTAATCTATACTAAACTTATGCTCATTTTTATATTTTTATCAAAATCTACACTTTTTCAAATAAGCATATATGAAAATGTATACAAAGTTCATAAGCATTTAACTCAAATAACATGTCAAAATAGTCATTACTAGCAATTAAACAAGTCTCAAATGGCAATTATATCAAATTAATTAAGTTCATGAATTTTAGACCTAAAAAGTCCACTTTAATTCTCAAAAATCATGTTTAGGATCAAAGTTTAGATCATTTAGCTACCTAAACATGTTACACTACTTAATTTAGCAATAATTCATGACAAAAATCGGCCATAACCTGTTTATATCAAAAAGCCCCAAATTGCTCAAGAACACAAACCCTAGATTTCTAAAAATTTTGAAGTTTTTGGCTTCAAATTATGTTAAATAGCATCAATCTAGGTTATACATGCATAATATACTAACAATTTAACACTAATTACACTAGAAATTAACAAAATTAAATTAGGTAAAATATTAGTAAATATCACAAAAATTAAGAAATTTAAGAGATTAGGGGAGTAATTTTTACCTTTTTGTTGAAAAATCCGAACCTAGGCATGATTATAGCGGATTATAGGACGAAATTTGGTTGATTTTGGTGAAAAAATGGTGATTTTAGAGGTGAATTGGTGAGATGGTTCGTGTATATGTGTGTGTATTGTGGTAACAGAGAGCAGCTCGCTGAGCTTTATGTTTCTGGCCAGTTTTCCAGCCTCATGCGATCGCATGAGGTTACAGGGTAAATCTCATGCGATCGCATGATGTCCCCTTTTTTTTTTTTTTTTATAAAACCTTTAACTTATTAAAACAAATAATTAATTAAGTTTAAAATTTTGTTTCTTTTTAGGATGAGGGCGTTTCGGATCGTTGTCCTAGTCCGTCCCTCGACAAAATTTTAAAATTTGTCAATTCAAAGCTCAGTTTTAAAAGCAAAGATTTTTGGTTTTTTTAATGTTTTTGGCATACTTTAATTCAATAAGATTAAAAATAATGATAATAAAAGTTCTCGTCCCTCCCTTGGGTAGAGCAAATGTCAGTTCAATGACCTAGTTTTCAACTCACGACGAATTTTAAAAATCATATTTTTATCTTAGTGAAATAAAGTAAATTTTTGTTTACAAATTCATATCAAACTTAAATTTAAAATGCATAAAATTAAAAATTCATATTATTAAAATTTTAAAAATTCACACCAAATTTATATTATAATTTTGTTTTCATACATACAAACTTATATTAAAAATATTAATTTTTCAAATATTTACAAACTTAAATATATTGATTTTAAAAAGTTTACAATAATAATTTAATATTAATATATTAATTTTAAAAACATGGTAAAAATTAAAAATTAAAAATTAAAAATCTTTTTGGTCTTTTATCCCACTTTAATCAATCAAATATTATCAAAAATATACGCCACTCTTTTCGGTAAAGTAATTTCGGCTATATTACCTAGTTTTACTCCTGACAAATTTCTGAAATATTTTGGGTTGATTGATTAAAGATATTTATACCTTAAGAATAAATGGTAAATTTCACAGTGATGTAATAAATTTTTGTATGATATCAATAATTTCGGTTACGCATACCTAATTTTATTGAGTATCAATTTAATACTTTATAGCTAACAATTTAGCGTTTAATATCAAAAGGTTAAAAGCAAAATAAAAAAATAAAAACTGTACATACTTACCTGTAAGATAGAATTCTCAGTGACCTGTTTTAGCCCACTCATAAGATAGTCAGACTAATTGGTTTTCCATAGCTACATAGGCATAACCTCGAGCATTCAACGATTTTTTTTCGAAACATATGAACGGTCCTTCTCTGCATAAAGTAACGAACTCGGTATTGGAATATGTCCGATTCGTCGAGCATTTTCCTTCGTGTGACCATTTTCCGCATTTGTAACATCTTTCAAGGTGTCGTGCTCTTCTTTTCGCTGCGGATTTTGATTTTCCTTTACCAAAATGTAACTTATTATGATCGTTTCTGAGTTCTTTTCTTACTCCGTCCAATTTGGCTCTTATTACTGATACCAGGTCACTCGGGAGTGTGTCATTATTACATTTAGTGATCAAAGCGTGTAGAATTAGACCATGATTTAGATCAAAGGAATTCTTCATCTCGTAAAACCTAAAAAAAATAAAAATTCAGAATGGGGGGAGAAGACTAGTTCTTTAGGATCTGCTAGGGAAAGACCATTCGGATTCCATTCTCGAGAACTACACGAAAACAGAATATCTAACTCTAACAGAAATACATATTACCCTAAAAAGATTCGAACTTCCCCACACTTAGTTAGATGTGGTCTTGAAATTGTGATTAACTTCATTGTCAACTTCCATTGGACCATGTATGTAATGTTTAACTTTGTGACCATTAACTTTAAATTCAATCCCATTTGAATTTATTAACTCTATTGTTCCGTATGGGAAAACTCTTTTGACTATAAATGGTCCAGACCATCTTGATTTCAATTTTCCAGAAAATAGCTTGAATCGTGAATTGAAAAGAAGAACTCTGTCGCCTTTTTTAAATTCTTTTGAACTTCTGATTCTTTTATCATGCCATTTCTTCATTCTTTCTTTATAGATTAATGAATTTTCATAAAATTCATGTCTCAATTCTTCTAATTTGTTTAATTGACTTAACCGTAGAAGTCTGGCTTCATGTAAGTCAAGATTACATGTCTTCAAAGCCCAAAATGCTTTATGTTCAATTTCTACTGGAAGATGACATGCTTTTCCGTAAACGAGTCTAAAAGGTGTGGTTCCAATTGGAGTTTTGTATGCTGTTCTAAAAGCCCAGAGTGCATCCTCCAATTTCATGGACCATTCCTTCGGATTTGATCCTACGTTTTTTTCTAGAATACGTTTTAATGCTCGATTAGTATTTTCAACTTGTCCACTTGTTTATGGATGATAAGCGGTTGAGATTTTATGAGTTACTCCATATCTTTTGAGAACTTTCTCAAGTTGATTATTACAAAAATGAGTACCCCGATCACTTATTAAAGCTTTCGGTGTTCCGAGCCTAGCAAAAATACGTTTTAAGAAGTTGACTACAACTCGTGCATTGTTAGTTGGGAGAGCTTGTGCTTCCGCCCATTTAGATACATAATCAATGGCAACGATAATGTAGAGATTATTATGAGATTTTGGAAATGGACCCATAAAGTCAATGCCCCAAACGTCAAATACTTCACATACTTGAATGACATTTTGTGGCATTTCATCACGTTGACTTATTTTTCTGGCCCTTTGACAAGCATCACAGGATTTGCAAAGAAGGTGTGCGTCTTTGAAAATTGTAGGCCAATAGAATCCAGCATCGTAAACTTTTCTTGCTGTGAGTTGAGGCCCTAATGCCCTCCTGTTGGTCCTGTGTGACAATAGTTTAAGATTTGACTAGCTTCATCCCCGAATACGCATCGGCGTATTATTCCATCGGGACAACTTTTAAACAAATGTGGATCTTCCCAGAAAGAGTGTTTTATATCACTAAAGAATTTCTTTCGTTTTTGGTACGACAACCCTTTTTCAAGGAATCCACATACTAAGTAGTTTGCATAGTCTGCAAACCATGGAATTTCATTATAATCTATTTTCAAGAGATATTCATCAGGAAAGTTATCTTGTATGGCCGATTCATTTAGAACTTCTAATTCAGGATTTTCAAGACGAGAAAGATGATCAGCTGCGAGATTTTCTGCTCCCTTTTTATCTCGGATCTCAATATCGAACTCTTGTAGGAGTAAGATCCAACAGATTAATCGTGGTTTGGCATCTTGTTTTGAAAATAGGTATCTAAGAGCAGAATGGTCGGTATAGACCACCGTTTTAGCTAGAACGAGATACGAACGAAATTTGTCAAAAGCAAAGACAATAGCAAGGAGTTCTTTTTCAGTAGTTATATAATTCGTTTGTGCTCCTTGTAACGTCTTACTAGCATAATAAATAGGTTGAAATCATTTTTCAATCCTTTGTCCTAAAACGGCTCCCATTGCAAAATCACTTGCATCGCACATAAGTTCAAATGGTAGATTCCAATTTGGAGTTATCATGATTGGCGCATTAGTGAGTTTCTCTTTAAGAATATTAAAAGATTTAATGCATTCATCTGAAAAGATGAATGGAGCATCCTTTTCTAGGAGTTTATTCATAGGAGTGGCAATTTTAGAAAAATCTTTATGAAACGTCGGTAAAAACCGGCATGCCCTAGAAAACTCCTAACTCCTCTAACATTGGTGGGATGTGGAAGTTTAGCAATTACATCTACTTTAGCTCTATCCACTTCAATTCCTTCCTTTGAAATTTTATGTCCAAGAACGATGCCTTCTTTAACCATGAAATGGCATTTCTCCTAATTAAGAACTAGATTTGATTGTTCGCATCTAATAAGCATTCGTTCAAGATTAACTAGACATGTTTCAAAAGTATCACTAAAAACTGAAAAGTCATCCATGAAAACTTCCATGCATTCTTCTATTATGTCGTGAAAAATTGCCATCATGCACCTTTGAAAGGTTGCAGGGGCGTTGCAAAGTCCAAATGGCATGCGTTTATAAGCAAAAGTACCATAAGGGCATGTGAGTGTGGTTTTCTCTTGGTCCTCGGGTGCTATTGGTATTTGAAAATATCCGGAAAAACCATCAAGAAAACAATAGTAACTATTTCCGGCTAATCTTTCCAACATTTGATCAATGAAAGGTAAGGGAAAGTGATCTTTTCTGGTGGCGTCATTTAATTTTCTATAATCAATACAAACACGCCATCCTGTTACAGTTATAGTAGGAATAAGCTCATTTTTCTCATTTGTGATGACAGTCATGCCACCCTTCTTAGGTACGCATTGCACTGGGCTTACCCATGGACTATCAGAAATTGGATAAATTAAACCTGCATCTAGCAGTTTAATAATTTCTTTCTTAACAACATCTTGCATATTAGGATTTAGTCTTCATTGGCGTTGCACATACGTTTTATGACCTTCTTCCATAAGGATTTTATGTGTACAATACGAAGGACTTATGCCTTTTATATCATGAATCTTCCATGCAATAGATGGTTTATGAGCTTTTAGCACAGAAATAAGTTGAGATTTTTCATTTTCAGTAAGAGAAGACGATATTATTACAGGTAATTCAGATTCACCATGTAAATAAGCATATTCCAAATGGTTTGGAAGTGGCTTTAACTCTAATGTCGGTGGTTCTTCTATCGATGATTTATATCGATATCTGTCTTCTTCTTTTAGCATTTGAATTTCTTCTGTTATTGGTTCATATCCATTAGCCATAAGTGTAGCTAACATTTCAGTTTCATCAATTCGTTCAGTTCCTTCTCCTAAAGAACATTCTCTTGTTCCTTGTAATTCTGGAAATTCTTCCAACAATTCTGCATGTGAATTTATAGTTTGAATATAATAACATGTATCATCTGCAGATTGCGGTTGTTGCATGGCTCTATTAACAGAAAAGGTAACACTCTCGTCCTCTATACTTAGGTTCAGTTTCTTACCGAACACATCTATTATTGCTTTATCCGTGTTTAAGAATGGTCTTCCTAATATGAGAGGAACTCGAGAATCTTCTTCCATGTCCAGAATAACAAAATCTACTGGAAATACTAAAGTACCAACTTTAACTAGCATGTTCTCCATTATCCCTCTAGGATATTTTACTGATCGATCGGCTAGTTGTATACTTATTTGTGTTGGTTTCAATTCTCCAAGGTCTAGTTTAGCGTATAGTGAATACGGCATTAAATTTATACTAGCACCTAAGTCTGCCAATGCTTCTATTGAACTACGACTACCCAGAAAACATGGAATTGTGAAACTTCCTGGATCTGATAATTTTTCTGGTATCTTATTCAAAAGCACTGCAGAACAATTAGCATTCATAGTAACAGCCGAGAGTTCTTCCATTTTCTTTCTATTTGTGATTAGATCTTTCAGAAATTTAGCATATCTAGGCATTCCTGAAATCACATCAATGAACGGAAGATTGACATTTATTTGTTTAAACATATCCAAGAATTTGGATTGCTCGGCTTCAAGTCTTTCTTTTCTCATTTTACTCGGGTAAGGAAGTGGTGGTTGGTATAGTTTAACATAAGGTTTAGCCTTAACTGTGTTATCTTCATTAACCTTTTCAACTACCGGTTCTATTTCCTTATCTTGCTCAGGTTGTGGTTCTTGTAGAGTAGGAATAGCTTCATCAAAATATTACAGGCATTTCAGGTGGTTTAAGTGTAATACCACTTCTTGTGGTAATGGCTTTAGCTGTTTCATTCCGGGGGTTAGCATTTGTATCGCTAGGTAGACTTCCCGGTTTTCTTTCACCTATTAACCTTGCTAGGTTACTTACTTCTTGTTTCAAATTTTGAATAGAAGCTTGTTGATTTCTAAATGCTTGAGCATTTTGTTGATTACTAGGACCTTGTTGGTTATTGTATGGAACATTTCGATTATAATTCTGATTTTGATTGTAGATTGGTCTTGGCGGTTGATAATTATTCTGATAATTATTTCCAGGCCTTTAGTTTAGATATGAAACATTCTCTCTTTATTTCATTGTTAGTTCAATACTGAGACAATCTTTTGTCAAAATGTGGTCCTCCACACTGCTCACAACTAATTCGTATTGAGTGAATATCGTTAGTCATCTTTTCCATTCATCTCTCGACAGCATCTATCTTTGCAGAAATGGAATCAAAGTCATGGCTAGAATCGGCTCTAGCTGCTTTAGATGCTCTAACGATATCTTTTTCTTGATGCCACTCATGTGAGTGGGAAGCAGTGTTATCAATAATTTTGTAAGCATCAGTTGCGGTTTTCTTCATAATGGAACCACCAGCTGCTATATCGATGTCTTTTCGTGTAGTGATGTCGCATCCTTGGTAGAATATTTGTACTATTTAACAGGTGTCTAAACCATATTGCGGACATCCTCTTAATAACTTTCCAAATCTTGTCCACGCTTCATATAGAGTTTCATTTGGCTTTTGTGTGAACATAACAATTTCTCCTTGAAGTCTTACGGCTTTAGATGCCGGAAAGAATTGTTTAAGAAAATTTTCAACTAAAACGTCCCATGTATCAATCGCCTCTTCAGGTAACGATTCCAACCAATCTTTGGCTTCTCCCTTTAAAGTCCAGGGAAATAACATGAGATATATCTGTTCATCCTCCACTTCTCTTATTTTGAATAAAGTATAAATCCTGTTAAAGGTACGAAGATGTTCATTTGGATCTTCCTTCGGCGCACCACTAAATTGGCATTGATTAGTTACCATGTGTAGAATTTGTCCTTTGATTTCATAATCTGGCGCATTAATGTCAGGTTGAGTAATTGCGTGACCTTGGGCAGTGCGTTTAGCTCGCATTCGGTCTTCCATACTTAGAGGTTCCAGATTCTCCATGATTGAATTTGTTGAATCTGAATCACTAGAGGATTCTGATTTAATGGGTTGTTCCTCGACAATCTCCGTTTGAATGATTGGTGGTTCCAGAGGAAAGATTAATGGTTCAGGATCTCTGAATTGTCCCTGAATATCCTCCGGATTCTCAATTGTGAGGTCGGGTTAAAAAAAAATGGATTATCGGAAATTTAAATTGGAGTACTTGGTCGACTAGATGACGATTCTAAAGAAAAATCAACGGTGACAATATTTGCTAGATGTCTTGATCGAGTTACAGGTGGTGAACATACAAAAGGTGGTGAACGTTTTGCTCGGTGCATTCACTGAATATCCTATTAGTTATAAAAGATAAAAATTATATAAGTTATCAAATTAATAGACTTTTCTGCTTTTGCCCATGTTTCGAATAGCCAATAGATGTAGCAGAGAGCCAGAACCCTTTAAATCGGAAGCTCACAACTCAGCCACTAACAAATCCAACTATTACTACGAAGCAGAAAATTTGGATGTCTATCAATTTAACCACTTAAAATAATTTTTCGTTGAAGTTTAAAGAAATTTTAGAGAAGAAATAGAAAATTCTATTTCCTAAAAACTAGAGCGGCGAAAAATAAGTAAGAAAAAGAGTGCGTCGGAAAACGTCGAAAAATAAAAAGTCGAAAATAATAAAAAGAACGTAGCGCATCTAAACTTAAAAGGAACTAAAAACTAAGAATTAAAAGTTGCGTCTAAAAATATTAAAGCTTAGAGAAAATCTAAATCCAAAACGATAATAACTTAAAAAGTACTAAAATTTATAAAATGGCGTCGCAAAATTCTAAAGCACCTAAATCTTAGTCTAAAGAAAAAGCACTTAAGGGATTTTACAGCAAAACCTAAAAATCTAGAAATAAAAATAACTACGGCAAAAACTATGTCTTAAAACTAATTACGAGCGAAAAATACAAATATTACGCTAAAAACAAAAAAAAAGAAACAAAATATAAAAATAAACTTAAAGTTGTAAAAAGTACAATTTTTATAAAAATATTATTTTCATATTATTTATTTTACAAAAGAATTAATTTTATAATTTATAATACTAATTAAACTTAATAATACAAAATAAATAATAAAACTAAACTAAATAATATTAAATATAACCCTAATTAGGGTTTAATTATAATAACTATTAATAATAACTGTAATTAATGCTGTACGATGTTCAGATGTTGCGTGTCAGGATGCCTCATGCGATAGCATGGAATTTTGCCTTCGGGTTCATGCGATCGCATGGGCTAGGGTTTCGGGCCAGGTGTTGGGCTGCTACAGTACCAGGGCGAGTAATTTTATATTTTTTTCTGTTTTAATTTTTTGTTTTAATATTTATAAAAAGTATTTATATAAATTAAATAAAACTTATATTTTTACAAACTAAAAATAGAAATAGAAATATTTTATAATTTTATATATTTTTGAACAACTCTTAAATATATATATATTTTTTGTTTTTGTTTTTATATTTTTGTATTTTTAATATTTAAAACGTATATTTTTTTTATACAAAGAACTTAATAAAAAAAATCTTTTTTTTTCTTTTATATATAGCATTTCGCTTCCGGCGTTTTAGTTTCCCCGGCAGCGGCGCCAAAAATACTCGATGTTATGCGAGATGTATACAAAATAGTATTAATTTTTACTACAAAACACTATTAAATACGATGCATTTTTACACAAGTTATTTATTTATTTATAGAGTGGATATACTTAAACCTTGCTACAACACTTATAGGCAGTGTACCTAATCGTACAGTAGTGTAGTTTTTAGTAAGTCCTGTTCGTTCCACAGGGATCTTAGCCAAGTTTAACGCTATATTAGTTTTAACTTATAATTGTAAAAATATAAATATATATATATATATATATATATATATATATATATATATATAAGTAATATTATTATTATAAAAGGGGGTTTTTACCGTTTAATGACCGGTTTGTCGATTTTAAAACTTAAGTCGCAGTTAAAACCTAATGTAAAATATTAAAAATAAATATAACTTAATTTAAGGCGTAAAGTAAATAACGATAATGAAATTGCGATAAATAAAAATGCGATAAATAAAATTGCGATAATTAAAAAGTACGATAATTAAAAGTGCAATTAAATACAATGACAGTAAATAAAAGTGCGATAATTAAAAGTGCAATTGAATATGAAATAAAGAAATTATGCTTATTTAAACTTCCGTAATCATGATGTTTGACGTGTTGATTTTAGTTTATTCTCATGGGTTAATTGTCCTTTGTCCTGGATTATTTGATATGTCCATACGGATTTATCCATAATAGTCCATCAGTCATAATCATAAAATGCGGAAGTCTTCGTCAAATTATTCTTATTCCCGAAGTCAAATATTCCAACTAATTGGGGATTCGAATTGTAACAAGGCCTTAATACTTTGTTTAATGAATACACCAGGTTATCGACTGCGTGTAAACCAAGGTTTTAATACTTTGTTAATAATTACACCAATTACCCTTGAATGTAATCCACCCTTGTTTTAACTAGTCCATTAACTATTAATCCAGTCCCGTGTCCGGTAAAATGAACAATTATTGGTATTTATAGATATCCCGCCCACCGTACCCGATTAAGCGTATGTGGTTATTTATAGATATGTCAAATTATAACCTTTATATTAAATTAACGAGGTATCGTTAAGTTAATATAAAACCCGTTAATAGCCCATAGTCTAATTTCCACAAGTGTCGTTCCTTTATCCAAACCCCAATTATGGTCCAAAGTCCAATTACCCAATTTTAATATTTAGCCCAACATCACGATTACTTCGGCATTAAATAAGCATAATAATAACTTAGCTACGAGACATTAATTTAAAAAGGTTGAACATAACTTACAATGATTAAAAATAGCGTAGCGTTACACGGACAGAATTTCGACTTACACCCTTACAACATTCGCTAACATACCCTTATTATTAGAATTTAAAATTAAAATTAATATATATATATATATATATATATATATATATATATATATATATATATATATATATATATATATATATATATATATATATATATATATATATATATATATATATATATATATATATATATATATTATACGAGTGAGATAGAGAGATAGATGAAAAGATATGTTAATTGATCACCAAACTACAAAATTTATAGGAGTGTGGCCAGCTACCTACTGCCATGCGATCGCATGGAAAATGCACCTCCAGGCCATGCGATCGCATGGCCTATTTTTCCAGCTCACATGAGCTTGTTTTCTTTTTTGCCGACGGTATTTAATAATAATATAATATATAAATAATTTATAGAATTATTTAAATATTATATTATATTCGTGTGCATAGTTGACTTGTAATTTTTAGTCCGTTGCGTCGAGCGTTGAAAGTTGACTCTGGTCCCGGTTCCGAATTTTCGAACGTCCTTGTGTATAATTTAATATCTTGTATTTTACATTTTGCGTCTTGTACTCTTTTAATTTTGAGACGTTTCTTATCAATAATTTGAACCACTTTGATTGTACTTTGTACTTTTGAGCTTTTTGGTCGTTTGTGTCTTCAATTCGTCGAATCTGTCTTTTGTCTTCACCTTTTATTATTTAAACGAATATCACTTGTGAATAGAACTATTGCAACTAAAAGCTTGTCTTTCTTGAGGGATAATGCTATGAAATATATGTTCATTTTTAGCATTATCAGTACTCCTTGGTATCTATGGTGCGTTTGATGTTGATGTTCGAGGTACATATTGTAATGTTGAGGTATGGGATGCGGATATTGCTGTTGTTGGTGGTGATGGTACTGTTGATGTTGCTGAAGCTGGTAAGTTTTGCACCATATTCTCCAAATTGATTACTCGAGCGTGAAGTTCGTTGACTTCTTCTATTACACCGGGATGATTGTCGGTCGTAACGAGCAGATGAATAAGATTTAGAATTGTGGATAGAATATAATCGTGACGAGCTATTCTAGAAATGAGGCTGAAAATGGTGTTTCGAATAGGTTCACCGGTAAGTGTTTCAGGTTCTTCACCAAGAGGTGAATTCGGTTGGTGGAAGGGATCGCCTTCTTTGCGTCTCCATTGATTAAGTAGACTACAAACCCATCTCCAATTCATCCAGAATAAATGATGGCTGATTGGTTGATTCATTCCGGTGATGCTGCTTTCGGAGTTTAGGTGAGCATCCATGTCGGAATAGCTGTCGGATTCTGAAGAACTTGAACTAGTGGCGAGTTCCATTCCGTACGATTGAGTAAAGTTTTTTTTTTCCGATATGAAATGATTTTCGGATATCGGATGATATTCTAATTACATAGAATACCTATACATAGTACAGAAGATCCCGTAGATTACAGAGGGAATTAAAGAAACGTGTCAGATAAAATATATACAGTAACATGTACGCTAAGATATGAATTTTGTCTATACACTATTCATGCAATCAATGCAGTAAGATATGTCTAGACTAAGAATGATAAGCAAATGATTCCCTAATAATGATAAGCAGGTAATTTTTGACACAAAATGATAAGCAAAACTTGACATGCAGACACGGTCGAAGTCCAGACCCATTAATGCATCTAAACAACTATCAGTTAGACACACTAATGCAAGACCTGGTTCGCTAAGACCACCGCTCTGATACCACCTGTAGGGACCCGTCCTAATCCATCCGGACGAATACATTACATTTGGTTACATCGCGAGGTACTTGACCTCTATATGATACATTTTACAAACATTGCATTCGTTTTTAAAAGACAAACTTTCATTACATCGAAAGTTGACAGCATGCATACCATTTCATAATATATCAAACTATCAATGACTTAATAATAATCTTGTTGAACTCAATGACTCAAATGCAACGTCTTTTGAAATATGCCATGAATGACTCCAAGTAATATCTATAAAATGAGCAAATGCACAGCGGAAGATTTCTTTCATACCTGAGAATAAACATGCTTTCAAGTATCAACCAAAAGGTTGGTGAGTTCATTAGTTTATCATAAATAATCATTTCATAATTTTAATAGACCACAAGATTTCATATTTCCAATTCTCATAAACATACGTCCCATGCATAGAGACACAAATTATTCATATGGATTGAACACCTGGTAACCGAACTTAACAAGATGCATATAGAATATCCCCATCATTCCGGGCCTCCCTTCGGACATGATAAATTCGAAGTACTAAAGCATCCGGTACTTTGGATGGGGCTCGTTGGGCCCAATAGATATATCTTTAGGATTCTCGTCAATTAGGATGTCTGTTCCCTAATTCTTAGATTACCAGACTAAAAAGGGGCATATTCGGTTTAATAATTCAACCATAGAATGTAGTTTCATGTACTTGTGTCTATTTCGTAAAACAATTATAAAAGCGCATGTATTCTCAGTCCCAAAAATATATATTGCAAAATCATTTAAAAAGGGAGTAATGAAACTCACAATACTGTATTTTGTAGTAAAAATACATATGACGTCATTGAACAAGTGTAGGGTTGGCCTCGGATTCACGAACCTATATTATTCATTTATTTATTAAAACATATACTTGTAATCGAACAAGTTTAGATATTATTATTAATTGTTATTTCAGTAACTTGTATGTTTCATTTGTAACTATATTAACTATATTTATTTTATATATTTTAGATAAATAATTAGTAATTATTATGTAAATATTAGTGTTGTTATGCGATATGTTTAAAATATATTCTTATATAGCTATTTATTTAGTAAAATAATATCAATAATAATAAATAAAAAGTTGTATCTTTTTATGATAATAATTATAATACTAAAAGTAATTCGATTTAGTAACGATACTGATATTAATAGTTTCGATAATAATACTAATAATAAAAGTAATATTAGTAATAATAATAATAAAAAATGATAATAATAATAAGATACAAAAAAAATGTTTGTTTTCATAAAAAAATGTTTTAAATAATAATGGTACTTATAATAAATATGATGATTTTAATAGAAATTTTAATAGTCATATTAATAATAATACTATATATTTTTAATAATGATAATAATATTAATTGTTCTAGTAATCTTATTTCTAACATTGGTAATAATAATAATTACTTAATAACAATCAATAATAAATAATATAGTAATAATAATAATAATAACAATAAAAGTAATAATGAAATAATAATAATAAGAGTATGAGTAATAACTACCTCGAAGGAGTAGTTCTAAAAAAAATGCCCAAGTCCGGGTTTGAACCCGCAACGTCCCGCTAACCCAATTAACACCTTAACCATTACTCCGTATCAGTTTTTCTTCCTTGTTACCATTATCATAATTATTTATCGTCATTATTGACAGTTATTCCTCATCCTCATATTCAACATCTCGGACCAATTAGTAAAATAGTTTTTAGCCCAACCAAAGTAACTATAGCGGCCTAATCAAATCAAGAACCGGCCCAACAATTTAAAACACTTTTTGGCCCAATGGAACATTAAATCAATTCTTGGCCTAATAAGGGTCACGGCCCAAATAACAATTAATGGCCCAAGTGAAAACATCCAAAATCAAACAACACGGTCCAAGTTCTTTTTGAAGGTTATGCAGTTTTAAAAAAAAACCACAATCGTTCAACTAACAAATCGACTAAAAAATAATTTTGTTTCTATCTCTTGTCCCACCATCTAATTAATCATTCTCTTGTTCCCTTGCAATCGACCCAACTAAAAAAAAAAAATTCGATGGCCCAACCTCAAAAAAAAAAAATTTACGGCCCTTCTGACTAGTTCACAGGATTATATCACGACCCCATTAACATAGATCAAGGATTCGGTTTGTAAATTAACAAATAAGAAAGTTTGTTTCCCATCGATTATGTGATTGGAATCAAAAGTATGTTCCTATCTTTGAACCCCACATGCACGATATATAAGATCTTCAATAACAACAAGTGAGGTTAGGTTTAACCATGAAAACAACACCAAATAATACTTTACATATTTAAATGTAATTGAATTCCTTTGGTCGGCCAACTTGTCACTTTTAAATCCAACTTGTAGTAATATATATACCTACTCAAGTGAGGTTGTTTGCCAACAACATTAAAATATAAAACTCATGGTAGTAGTAGTTCATACGATCAAGGAATTTATATAGCAGCAGAAATGGGTCGTTTGGTTTTTGTTTGATCCTATTAAAACAGACTAGAAAACAGAAGTAGCAGGAGTTGCATCAACAGAAGTTACAGCAGGCTGGTGATCGATATGGGTGGTGGTTTTCATGTCAGTTAGCAGAAAATAAAAAACAGCTGCAGTAGCATCAAAAATGGTTAGCAAAATATAAAAGGTGGCGAGTTTGATGTTACTTTGGTTGTTTTAAATGGTGGGTCGGGGTGGAGATTGTAGTAGTGGTGATGGGTTGATTGTAGCATGTTGTGTTGGGTCTCGATGGAAACAGATATGTAGAAGTAGTAAAAAAAAAGAAACATGGGTCTTATGTTTACTTGAAGAAGAAACAGAAAGACCTAAATTTCAAGTGGGTGTTATTTGATTGCAGTGGGTGACGGGTTGATGACCTTGAGTTGAACTATAAACAAGGGATAGTAGAACCATAATCAAACCGTAATGGTATGGTTGGGTGGTTTAAGATGATGGTTTATGAAGGGTTGTATGAGTTGTTCTCGGTTACAATAAACAAACACAAGCTAAATGGTTTATGGGTTGTTCCACAGAAGAGAGAAAAAGGAATCATAATAAGGAAGTGTTTGAGTCATGCTATAACAAGAGTTGGTTGTTTGTTGTATAGATTGGATGTATTGGACAAGGAGAATCAATCAGGACAGAAAAATAAAAGTTGAATGTGATTGCTAACAAATTCTTGGATTCATTCATGTGATAATACACTGATTTGTATGATTTTGAAAAAGAAGAACAAATCATAAACATGTTGAAAGTGATTTGAAACTGAATATGTAATAATTTGTATATATATATTTATATATGACAGTAATTGTATCTATATGTAATTAGATATATATATAACTGTATTTATGTACGTATATGTACCTGATAACAATCTGTGTTATTACTATATACGTATATTAATAATAATATCAATACTAATAATAATTATGTAAATAATAACAATAAATTAATAATAATGATAATAATATCAATAATAATAATAACTATATTAATAATAATAATAAATAATAATGATACTAAAAATGATAATGTTAATAAGTTTAATAATAATAATCATAATAAAAATGATATCACTAATATTATAACTAATACTAGTAATAACACTACTTATTAAAAATGATATCACTAATGATAATCAAAATAAATTGTATTACTTTTATATTAATGATTCTTAATGGTAATGGTAATCAAAATATCTAATAATAATACTAATATTAATCATACATCTAAAATTATAATTTTACTACTTGTTATAATAATATTAACTATGGTAACAATAATATTAATAATAATAATACTATAACAAATCAAATGTATCAAATTTCATATTATAATTTTAATAATGTCAATAGTACTGACATTATTATTAATAATAATAATGGATGTAAAAATAATGTAATAACTATAATTAAACATGTAATTATATTTAATATATTAATTTTACAATTTACTACTTATGTAATGTTTACTAATTATACAATATATAATTGAATTATTACCTATAATAATACTTATATATAGAATTCATATATATTTATGTGTATAGATTTATTACAACATACATATTATATTAGTTGTGTATAGGGTTCATATATATTTGTATATTTTTATTTTAGTAACATCTTAAATGATTTTGTATATTACTCTACATATTTAATTCAAATGATTAAATAGTATTATGTTAATTCAACTTAATATATACACTTATATTTATATTTACACACAAATTTTTATTTACTTATTTATTTGCACACAATTGTTCGTGAATCGTCGGGAATAGTCAAAGGTTAACTGAATATATGAAAATAGTTCAAAATTTTTGAGACTCAACATTGCAGACTTTGCTTATCATGTCAAAACCATATAAAGATTAAGTTTAAATTTGGTCGGAAATTTCCGGGTCGTCACAGGGTGTGTGGCTACTGTCTCCAGAGGACGAAGCGCTAGAGTCGCTGGAGGGTAAAGAGGACGAGATCTGTGAATCGGCAACAATGGCAGGCGATGTGGCAGATGAGTCTGAGTCGCTCTCCAAAATGATAACGGGCGGGATATCCGACATCTGAACAAGGAAAAATAACTTTTTCCATGTAGTAAGTCATAAAGCAAGCACGTATTAGGCAAAGTAACTACGACAGTCTAGATCATCTATAGCAGTAAGTAGCATGGCAATAACAACAAGTATCATGCAATCAAAAGCAGATGGTAGCATGCAGTAGTGAAATCATGTAGTAGCATACGGCATATAGCAGTAAAAGTAAGCAGCAGCATGTAGCAAGTTCCGCAGAAACAAGTAAACTAGCAAGTTGTAGATTAGTCCTATTAGTGAATCCTACTCGGTCCGGTCTAGACTCACTAATGCAACCTAATTTCCTACAACCAATTCTCTGATACCAAATGTGATGCCCCGTACAAAATTAACGTGTACGGATCATCAACAACAGGATCATTACAAGGTCAAACACTATATGCTGTTTTAAAATAAGTTTGCATTCATAAAACGGAGTGATGTCTTAACCAACATTAAAAGTTTTACAACCGATAGTATGCTTCTATGAATAGAAGCAATTAATAATAGTACGTGACCCAATGGTCGTTACGAATACATTGTTCAAAAGTAATAAAGTTTGAATGCAAAATAAACGTTTCATGTGAAGACATCTCTAATAAGCGCAGC